>NC_091225.1:22902355-23059855 GCF_040958095.1 Procambarus clarkii
TCAGCACATTCAAAAGGTTTTTCACCTGAATGCATCATTCTGTGAGTCTTCATATTACTAAGACGACTGAATCTTTTCCCACACTCAGGACACTTGTGAGGCTTATCACCCAAATGAACCAACATGTGAGCCTTCTTATTACCAAGACGACTAAATCTTTTTCCGCACTGTGGACACTCATGAGGTTTATCGTCCATGTGCACTAACATGTGAGTTCTTATGTGTCCAAGTTGACTGAATCTTTTCCCACACTCAGGACACTCATGAGGTTTAACTCCCTTATGCACAAACATGTGAGTTCTCATATGTCCAAGTTGACTGAATCTTTTCCCGCACTCTGGACACTCGTGAAGTTTACCACCCGTATGCACCAAAACGTGCCTTTTCATATTTCCATGATGACTGAATCTTTTCCCACACTCTGGACACTCATGAGGCTTATCACCCGTATGCACAAAGATATGACGCTTCATATCTCCATGGTGATTGAATTTTTTTCCACACTCTGGACACTGATGAGATTTCATTTTCTCTATGTTTGTTCAGTTTTCATGAAGTATCCTCTGATAACTGCTGAAGCCGGTTTGGTTGGGTAGAAGCACATACAATGGAGGTGTCCTACTGTTCTTTCTTGCTGGAGAAAAGATAAAGAAGTGTAGCAAGCGTCAGAAGGGAAATATGAAGGAACAGAATGCCACAATTGAGGCCAGACTTCGTGGAGTAGAAGCATGGGCAATGGAGGAATCCTTGATCACTCTTGATCAGGAGCGTAGGAAGCGTCAACAGGATATGAAGGTGCAGAAAGTCACAGCAGAAGCCAGGTGACGTAGAAGCACATACAATGGAGGTGTCCTACTGTTCCCTCCTGCTTGGGACCAGATCAGAAGCGTAGAACGCTTCAGGAGGGAGATATGAAGGTGCAGGTCACAGGGAAGGTGAGTCGGGACACATCTCCTGTCACGCAGGGTGCAGTCGCACCTCCACTGATCTCCAGTATCAGGTCTTGATACTGGTAATGGCTCAAAGGGGCCACCACTTACGGGATATTCATGCCCGTGCCACCTTTTGGGTGGCTTAATCTTCATCAATCATCAATCGGAAGGTCAGTCTTGGTGAAGTAGAAGCACGGACAATAGCGGTGTCCTAATATTCCTTCCTGTTGGGTTCGTCTCTGAGCCCTCGGCGGCTACGAAAAGAGACAAAAGGGCAACACCAGTTACGTTGTTGTTTTAGCTATGAAGGGCAGCTACGAGAGTTGTTAATTGAGGGGCGACAACGATCAAGGGACCAGATGCACCCCAGCGGCTGGAGCTATGTTGATCTTCAGTTGACGTAGGACAACAACATTAAGGTGTCATACCGATAATGGTGTCCCGAGCCACAGTTTTATGCAAATTTCTTCACAATTGCCCTAAATAACTTAGAAAATATTTTACAGAGATAGTCCAAAACAATTTTTGTGGAAATATTGCAGCGTATCATGATTGTAATATCAGGTTCTTTATCGCTGATGACGACGCGCAAACATTTAAATTCTTAATGTCTGACAAAATTACAGAAATCTAAGTGTTTAAGTATCTCTCGGAATTTTAATTATCTGCTGATGTAGACCAGACCAAATTTAAAGATGTCAATGAGATAATCCTTTCCCTTAAAACCAAGTCTAGTGCCCTCGAGGAGATACCAACTTTAATTTACAAAAAAGCCTCCAGATCTTTAGCCCCTGCTATTGCATTGCTCTTCAACAAGTCACTTGAACTCCAAACCTTTCCAGACATTCTAAAAAAAGCAAGAGTAACCCCTGTCCACAAATGTGGTGATCTCACAGATGTTAACAACTATACAGACCTATATCAATCCTGCCTAACTTGTCAAAAATATTCGAAAAACTAATCTACAAGCAGCTTTACTCTTTTCTAGCCAAACACAATATACTTAGCTCTTGTCAATATGGCTTCAGACCCAAAAAAAGCACTAACGATGCACTTATTAGTATGATTAACTTAATTCACGCAGCTCTTGATAACAAGGAGTTTCCTGTTGGGTTATTTGTGGACCTGCGTAAGGCTTTTGACACTGTCAACCACCAAAACCTTCTTCTTAAATTACATCATTATGGAGTCAGAGGACACTCCCTGCAATACCTCAAATCTTATCTTACTGACAGGCTCCAGTATGTTTCTGTGAATAATACAATTTCTCCCACCCTACCCATCAACATTGGTGTTCCTCAGGGCAGCATACTTGGCCCTCTCCTCTTTCTCATCTACATTAATGACCTTCCAAATGCCTCCCAACACCTCAAACCAATTCTATTTGCTGACGACACAACCTTCATTTACTCCAGTCCTGTCGACCCCCTTGCTCTAAATGCCACAGTAAATACTGAGCTAGAGAAAGTCCATCTTTGGCTAACTGCCAACAAACTCACCCTTAACATTGACAAAACGTTTTATATTCTGTTTGGCAATAAATCCTCTAATCAGATAAATCTCAAAATAAACAATACCCAAATTTGTAACAAATTAGATCGCAAATTCCTTGGCGTTCTCATCGACCACAAGCTGAATTTCCAGGGACACATTCTAAATATATAAAAAAAAGTTTCAAAAACTGTTGGCATTCTTTCTAAGATCAGATATTGTGTACCCCGCCCTGCCCTGGTTATACTCTATTACTCCCTCATCTATCCATACCTCAACTATGGTATTTGTGCTTGGGGTTCTACTACCCAAAATCACTTACGTCCTCTAATTACTCAACACAAAGCTGCTATTAGGACAATATCCAACTCTGGCCCCAGACATCACTCAGTGCCCTTACTCAAATCACTGAATATGTTAGATATTAAGTCACTGCACATTCTCTCTTGTGCATTATACATATATAAAACGCTGAACTGTAATGCCAATCCTGACCTCAAAAGCTTCATTGAGGGTTGTAACAGAACCCATGAGCACCACACCAGAAATAAATACAGTTTTGATATTCCTAGAGTACGACTTAATCAAACTAGAAATGCTCTACAAATCAAGGGACCCAGAATGTGGAATGACCTTCCCAACCATGTTAAAGACTGTACACCTCTCAACCAGTTTAAGATAAAAACTAAACACTACCTAATAAATTCCCTGTAACCTACCTCACTCCTCTATTGTCAACCCATGTCTGTTATTTTTTTTTAATCAACACTGTTTGTCAACCTATTGTATTTGTGCTGCTTTTTCAGTCATGTTCCCCCTTTTTTTTTATCTTTATTTGTATTTGTTCTCAACACTTTTTATTCTTTATGCTCAATTAGTATTAAGTTCTAGATATTAATGTTTTCTGATCAGGGGGAGAAAGATACTGGCAGTATGGGGTTTTAAAGTTTATTGAAGATTAAATTCTGCAGAACATGTAAATATATAAAGTAAGAATTAACAGTAACAATTCCAAGTCCGAGGACTAGATTTAACTTAACAGCGTAGCGTGCACGCTACGCTCCTCACTCTAAGCTGTATATCAGCCCTTAAACTTACGCCAGATGATGTAGACCGCCACCCACAGCTAGGCAGCTAAGTACATGGAGTCCAAGCATGTTATAGCAAAACCAAAGTAACCGACCAAAATCAACTCATTCCATCTCAAATAAGTTTCAAAACAATCCTCTACGGCTGTGAGTACCAGTGCATGCTGCCGCCACCGCGCTGCCTGACGCAAGTTTCTTCACAACATATACCCCCCAGTCCATTCTAACCAATCATGTCTCCTAAAAATGTGACTGTGCAGGGAAATAAGGGCAACAAACCCCTTAACAAGGCATCCATCCCGGCCAACTCTAACAATATCCGTGTTTCTCCGTCTGGAAGCTCTGGGGTCCGGGGTGGCGGGGCTGCCCTCCCCTCCACCCCATTGAGCAAGGGAGCAGAGTCCTCTCAACCCTCTCCTATGAACATGCTAGCATCCCAGTATAAGCAACTCAAGCGAGCTTCCGGTCCCTCACCGGAATTCACTAACTGGACCGAGAATCAGTGGTTCAAAAAGTTGTGCCTAGTCCTCGAGTCACAAAATACTATCATCTTGAGTCTTCTCAATGAGAATCTAGCGAACCGCGCTAATCTCCAACAACAACAAGAAATAACCCTCCTCCGCGAGGATATTAGAAACTGAAAGGCTAGCCAAGACCAACTACAGCATGATTTGAATGATCTCCGTGAGGAAAACAACCTTCTGAAAACTGATGAAGCCATAAAAAAACAGGAGGAAGCTCTCAGCAAAATGACTGCATGTATCAGTACATTTTCAGCCCAACGTTCCGTCTCCCAGGAGGAACAAGACCAGCAAAAGCTGCTAGACTCTGTTATCGTGTCGTCCCAAGATATACCTGTGGAACATGAAGGTGAAAATTGTGTCGAAATAGCTCAGGATCTCTTAAGAAACAAATTGCAGCTCAGTCTAAACAAAACTGACGTTATTGCTGCCTACAGAGTAGGCAAAAAGAATCCATCAGGTCAAAACCAACGGAAAATTCGCCTGAAGCTGTCTTCCCAGTTCACGAAATCCCATCTAGTCCGGACAGCTGCATCCCAACGGAAGCTAGGGATTATACATCAACGAGTGCTTGACCAGGAACAGACAGCTAGCAACTCCTCTACCGCCTGCGTCAAATCCGTCAACAAAACCCAGATGCGATTCATCAGTGCTTCGTTAGAGATGGACTGATAAAGATGAGAAAAACCGCAGAGGGCAAAATGTTTACAATTACTAGAGAAGAAAACCTCAACACTTTCCTCTCCCAATGTGGTTTGTCTCACCTTATCACTCCCAGTGAATTAACTTAATTAACCCCCTGTCACCTAGTGGGGCTAGGTATCCTAAGTCTCCTTGGTTCATTTTCTGACTTAATTTTTAACTTACTCTTACCTAGTCATTTACCGAAATTATTTAATTGAGTGCATTAAGTAGTTCTTCAGGTCTTTTTAATTATACAGTCATTACTGAACTATCTATAGTTAATAATCATTAGCTTAAATTTGCCTATGTTTATTATTCAACTTTTCTTTGATTTCATTTATTACCTAGGTTGCCTAGCCTCGCCATGCTCCCTTACTCCATTGTACCCCTGGCTTTGCCTGCATCTCAAATTGCAAATTGTTACTTACAGTGTACCTGAGAGTACTCGTAAGCAATCTACCTCATTTTTTTTTTAATTTTTGCTCAATTTGTTTTTTGTATTGCTTAGTCTTGCTTATATTTTTTGTTTTGTATTTCTATATCTTGTGTTTTGTATAGTCCATGTTTATATGTTTTTTGTTTAATCTCTTTTATTACCTAGGTTGCCTAGCATAGCCATACTCCCTTACTCCATTGTACCCCTAAGCCCCTTGTAAGCTAATTTTTTTTTTTTTTTTTTTTTTTTGTACAGTATTGTGTATATACTTTTCCCTGTTTTATAGCTTATTTCTACCTTGTAATTTGCCTTTCTTTCCTTGTTTTTCCTGCAATCAGCTTTTTTTATGCAGACAAGTATAGACCCAGAACTTAACCTCTTATCCACTATCTATGACAATAATCACTCTAATGATCTAAATTGCAGATATTTTGCAGCACATGATGTAAACAATGTATTAACTCATAATCACAATATCTCTGTAATCAATTTGAACGTTAGATCCCTAGGTAAACACTTCGATGATGTTAGTGCCTTGATTGAAACTATTGGCAACAAATTCTCTTTTATTATACTTACTGAAACATGGTTGAAAGAGGATACTACTCAACTCTTTAACATGCCTAACTACTCAGCAATTCACAACTGTCGTCAACTTCAGAGAGGTGGTGGCACTGCTCTTTACTACCACCAAGAACTAACATGCTTAAAAGAAATTAGAACTAGAGACTGCTATGGGGAGTATATCTTCGCCAGCTTCAGAGTCAAGGGTGCCGAGTCTGTCCTGTCTGTGGGTGCAGTCTATAGAATTCCCAACACTGATGTGTCTGAATTCAACTCAAACCTTAGAAATCTAATACTTGATAACAGACTGAAAAAAACCACCTAATTATCGCAGGGGACTTTAATATTGACCTCTGCGAGCCAGAACACCCTACTGCTGTTAGCTTCCTCAACTGTATCAATTCCTGCTTCCTCATACCCTTAATCACTAGACCTACTAGAATCACTGATAGCACTGCCACGACTCTAGATCACATCTGGACCAACATAACCTCTCCGCTTACTTCAGGTATAATCACCGATAGCACTACAGACCATTACCCCACATTTCTCTTAACTAACATTAGCAAACCACCTCTAGAAACAAGGGAGTTAAGCTTTAGGCTGCACAATGAAACGGCTATAAACAATTTTATAACTGCTGCTGATAATGTCAACTGGGAGTCCGAGTTAGGTAACATAGGGGACATCAACCTAGCAGTGCAATCTTTTCTACAAACAACTCTTAGCCTTTATAACACCCACTGTCCTATGCTTACAAAACAAGTCACAAGCAAAAGGCTTAACAATCCTTGGCTTACAAAGGGAATACTTAAATCCATTAACAAAAAACACGACCTTGAGAAGAAGTATAGGTTAGGAATTGTCTCCAAAGAATTCTCAAAGAATTACTCATTATTGCTATCTAAGATAATTAGACGAGCCAAAACTAAATACTACGAAGATAAATTTACCCAAATAAAGAGCAACATTAAACAAACTTGGAGCACAATTTCACAAATATTGGGATCAAAGAAATCTTTAAATAACAAACCGACTCTCCTGTCTAATAACGATGGTCAGCTTTCAGCCGCTGATTCTGCTATTGAGTTCAATAGGTTCTTCTCTTTCATTGGTTCATCCCTTGCAAATGATATTCCATCTTCCAGTACTGACATTAAGGACTATCTTACAGGTAACTATCCACAGTCTCTGTACCTAAAGCCTATTAACTCCACTGACGTCAATGAGATAATCCTTTCCCTTAAAACCAAGTCTAGTGCCCTTGAGGAGATACCAACTTTAATTTACAAAAAAGCCTCCAGATCTTTAGCCCCTGCTATTGCTTTGCTCTTCAACAAGTCACTTGAACTCCAAACCTTTCCAGATGTTCTAAAAAAAAGCGAGAGTAACGCCTGTCCACAAATGTGGTGATCCCACAGATGTTAACAACTACAGACCTATATCAGTCCTGCCAAACTTGTCAAAAACTTTTGAAAAACTAATCTATAAGCAGCTTTACTCATATCTAGCCAAACTCAATATACTTAGCCCTTGCCAATATGGCTTCAGACCCAAAAAAAGCACTAACGATGCACTTATTAGTATGCTTAACTCGATTCATACAGCTCTTGATAAAAAGGAGTTCCCTGTTGGGTTATTTGTGGACCTGCGTAAAGCTTTTGATACTGTCAACCACCAAAACCTTCTTAAATTACATCATTATGGAGTCGGAGGACACTCCCTACAATACCTCGAATCCTACCTTACTGACAGGCTCCAATATGTTTCTGTGAATAATACAATTTCTCCCACCCTACCCATCAACATTGGTGTTCCTCAGGGCAGCATACTTGGCCCTCTCCTCTTTCTCATCTACATTAATGACCTTCCAAATGCCTCCCAACACCTCAA
This sequence comes from Procambarus clarkii, assembly GCF_040958095.1. NCBI lineage: Eukaryota > Metazoa > Arthropoda > Malacostraca > Decapoda > Cambaridae > Procambarus > Procambarus clarkii. The sequence continues at coordinate 22,909,965 of NC_091225.1, forward strand.
ACCAATTCTATTTGCTGACGACAAAACCTTCATTTACTCCAGTCCTGACCCTCTTGCTCTAAATGCCGCAGTAAATACTGAGCTAAATAAAGTCCATCTTTGGCTAACTGCCAACAAACTCACCCTTAACATTGACAAAACTTTCTATATTCTGTTTGGCAATAAATCCTCTAGTCAAATAAATCTCAAAATAAACAATACCCAAATTTGTAACAAATTAGATGGCAAATTCCTTGGCATTCTCATTGACCACAAGCTGAATTTCCAGGGACACATTCTAAATATATCAAAAAAAGTTTCAAAAACTGTGGGCATTCTTTCTAAGATCAGATATTATGTACCACGCCCTGCCCTGGTGACTCTCTGTTACTCCCTTATCAATCCATATCTCAACTATGGTATTTGTGCTTGGGGTTCTACTACCCAAAATCACTTACGTCCTCTAATTACCCAACACAAAGCTGCTATTAGAACAATATCCAACTCTGGCCCCAGACATCACTCGGTACCCCTACTCAAATCTCTGAATATGTTAGACATTAAGTCACTGCACATTCTCTCATGTGTATTATACATATATAAAACGCTAAACTATAATGCCAATCCTGATCTCAAAAGCTTCATAGAAGGTTGTAACAGAACCCATGAGCACCACACCAAAAATAAATACAGTTTTGATATTCCTAGAGTACGACTTAATCAAACTAGAAATGCTCTACAAATCAAGGGGCCCAGAATGTGGAATGACCTTCCCAACCATGTTAAAGACTGTACCTCTCTCAACCAGTTTAAGATAAAAACTAAACACTACCTAATAAATTCCCTGTAACCTACCTCACTCCTCTATTGTCAACCCATGTCTGTTATTTTCTTTTTTTTAATCAACACTGTCAACCTATTGTATTTGTGCTGCTTTCTCAGTCATGTTCCCCCTTTTTTTTATCTTTATTTGTATTTGTTCTCAACACTTTTTATTCTTTATGCTCAATTAGTATTAAGTTCTAGATATTAATGTTTTTCTTGCCCGAAACGCATTGCGTAATAGTGGCTTTAGGCATTGTATGTACTAGCTCTATCTATATATCAGTCCATTAATGTAACATCACTTGTATGTATATACCTTACCTGAATAAACATATTTATTTATTTATTTATTTAAAAGGTACACACGTAGTAATTATGAGACCTTAGCCTATAGTGACATGGAAACTAATTCTGCAGAAACCTAAAGCTTAACTGGTACTAGAATTAAGGCCGAGTGCAAATGTGTAGTAATTATATATCACTAGGATATAACAGGCAGGACACAAAGAGTAACTAATAAGTGAGAGACCACATAACACATAATGTACCCGACCAAGAGGCCGTAAAGACCTAATGAATAAGGAGAAGGGGGGTGACTACAAGTAGGGCTTACTAGCACCTAGACTGGGCAAAGTATTATAGCTGCGGACAGCGGGACACTTGGGGACCGGCGCTGCACCCCCCTTCCCACATGCAGTGGGGAGACAAGGGGGACAACTGTGCAAAGCATGACGGGGGTACAAAGACAGCCGCTTGCAAAGGGGAGGAGGGTGGGCTTTGCGTGGGCAGCGGCGAGGGCAGAGCCCCTCTGTGCGCCCGTATTTATATGGCCCCAGACTGCCCGCGCAACGCCGCGGGACGCGCTGCGCAAATGTTTCTTTCCTCCCATCAGAAACATCCCCGCTTTGCGAAGCAGTGGCCATTTTCTGATCAGGGGGAGAAAGATACTGGCAGTATGGGGCTTTAAAGTTTATTGAAGATTAAATTCTGCAGAACATGTAAATATATAAAGTAAGAATTAACAGTAACAATTCCAAGTCCGAGGACTAGATTTAACTTAAAAGGTACACCCGTAGTAATTATGAGACCTTAGCCTATAGTGACATGGAAACTAATTCTGCAGAAACCTAAAGCTTAACTGGTACTAGAATTAAGGCCGAGTGCAAATGTGTAGTAATTATATAACAGTAGGATATAACAGGCAGGACACAAAGAGTAACTAATAAGTGAGAGACCACATAACACATAATGTACCCGACCAAGAGGCCGTAAAGACCTAATGAATAAGGAGAAGGGGGGTGACTACAAGTAGGGCTTACTAGCACCTAGACTGGGCAAAGTATTAGCTGCGGACAGCGGGACACTTGGGGACCGGCGCTGCACCCCCACCGCAGGCCAGCGGCCGGACCCCCCCCCCCCCGAAGGGCGAGTGCCAGCTGGCCGCGTGAGGCACTCAAAGTGGCAGAGCAACAACGTCCTGCCTGACGTAGGATGTGAAAGCACTACTCTTCCACCTGCCGACTGCCATTATTTCTGAAGTGGCGAGCCCGTCCCGAGACAGCTGGGTGGCCCTGCCGATACGGAAGGAATGCGGCGCGTAGTCATCTGGAGGCAAGCCTAGCGCCGAGAGGGCAGTGCGTAGGATCCTGGAGAAATCTCGCCTGGTGACAGGAGCGCCTGCGGCGTGTTTGAATATGGGCCCCGGGCCCAGGACCCTGTAATTAAAGTATTTAGACAGAGCACGGACCGGGCAGTACTTGCTGGAAGGGTTCGCTCTCAGGGAGAGGGTGGGCGTGCGCCCTGCGCTGTGCTTGTAGGTGTTGAAGACGATATCTATTTCTGCCGTCGTAAGTGATACCTGCTCAAGGTTGAGCGTGTGTCGTCCATGCTCCACGTAGACCGCCTCACCCGGGCGTAGGCAGGCGTGGAAAGCCAGGGAGAAGAGCGCCCTGTAGCAAGACTTCTCATAGGCAGAGTTACATACGCCTCCCAGTGCCCGCAGCAGGCGATGCAGGAGGCTCCTCGTCACAGGGAGACGCCGTGCAGGGGCCCGCTGTGCGGAGTTACGTGCCCCTTTGAGGAGTTGGGTGACCAGGAACTGCCGAGTTGGGTCCCTCCTACCGTGTAGCTTGCAGACGAAGGCGATGGCCGCTAGATAGGCGTGCAGAGAGCGGTAAGCCAGGCCCCGCGAGAGCAGGGATTGCAGGAAGTTCACCAGAGTTGAAAGTGCAGCATCAAAGGGGCATTCTCCTCGCCGCCCTGCCGAGACGTAGGCGGCGTACTCCACCCACTTAGCCCTGTAAGTACGCCTCGTCGCTGGCTGCAGGGAGTTGAATAGGGTCCTCACAGTTGCAGGGTGAAGTTGCAGGGCAGGAGGTGCGCAGGAACTGTTGTCGGCGTCTCGGCGAGGCCTGCTTCTCGCAGGAACAAGGGCGGCAGCGTCTGTAAGCGGGAAAGAGCATCACAAACCCCGTTTAATTTTCCTGGGAGGTGGGAGGGTAGGAGTGTAATGTTATGGATGAGTAAGAGCACTGCCAAGGGCCTGACAATTTGCATTAGTAGGGGGCACCTAGCAGAGAGTGTGTTGAGCACGCTTACCACTGCACTGTTGTCCGATTTGCACACCAGCCTCTTATTGGCCAATACTGGGGCGAAAAGTGCTATACCCATGAAGAAAGGGTAGAGCTCGAGCAAAGCAATGTTGAGCCGACCCCAGACCTGCGGCCACGTTCCCCTGAACCAGGCTGCCCCTAGCGTTAGGCCATACCCCTTGGAAGAAGCATCTGCACACATTGAAAGTGATGGAGCGTTTCCCCACCCGCCATCTGGGGGAAAGACTGTTACTCCATTGAAGTCAGTGAGGAAGGAGCGCCAGGCGACGAGATCGAGCTTAGCCTCAGCGTCCAAATGGCATAGGCGCGAGGGGCGCTGTGGGCCTCGCGTAAGCGGGTGCAGACGACGCAAGAAGGTCCGGCCTCCCGGGATTACCGCGGTGGCGAATTGCAACTTCCCAATGATCGCCTGCAGGTCCCGGAGGGTGATGCGCGCCAGACTCAGCGCGACTTCCACCGCTGCCGTGTATTTCGTTCTCTTGTCCCATATATATGTGTATGTTCATTCAGTGATTAATCATCTGTGAGTACAGTGAATTATTGCGTTATCACCCACGAGAGAAAGTACTGAAAACTCCAGTGTTAATATTTCATAATATATTGTTGAATGAAGAACAATGTAAAAACCATTACAGTGAATCATTTGTAGCATTGATTGTAGAAACGACTGTTTGAGCCTGAGTACAGTGTAACTAAGTAATACGTGCTATTGTAGCCAATATCGTGTGTGCGAGTTCCTAGTAATATTGGAGAACTTAAAGAAACAGCGCGCGTGAATCTAGAAAACAAGCAATAATCTTTCGTGCGGGGGCCAGGCGATCAGCTGTTCTTGACACTTGATGAGGAGGGGAGGTGTTGCCACTTAGTGAGCGCATACTATTCGTGGGAACTACCGGCCGCTGCCAGGATCAGTTGATTTATTTATTATTGTTTGGCCTTGTGACATCTTTCATACATTTTAAGTAAAATACAAAATCACCTTTGTGTTTTTATCATCTCCTCCATTAATCTTGTGGCTATATTATACTGAAAGCATAGAGTGATAACAGTAAGTACCTGCCTGACTCCTGATCTTTTGAGTGTGACCTTGCCAAGGCTACCACTAATTCCACCAGTCCACTGAGGTGTTACTGGCCACCTAAAACACCAGTTGGCGACCTTGTGGGTAACCGTAGAGCCCGATTGTTGGGGAGGGCACATGACAGTCAAGTGAACGAGTCGTGTTCCCACTCTTTCTTAATCAGAGGCCGTTGAGATTGACTGGGAGACTCTCCTGGCGTGCAGTGGCGCCGTGAGGATCGAGTGAAGACCCGCAGGGCTACGGTGAGTGACCTTGAGCATAACCATTGCTCACCCCAGAGTAAGAATAGAGAAGTAGAAACCCCAACAATGTATATATATATATATATATATATATATATATATATATATATATATATATATATATATACATATATATATACATGTCGTACCTAGTAGCCAGAACGCACTTCTCAGCCTACTATGCAAGGCCCGATTTGCCTAATAAGCCAAGTTTTCATGAATTAATGTTTTTTCGACTACCTAACCTACCTAACCTAACCTAACCTAACTTTTTCAGGTACCTAACCTAACCTATAAAGATAGGTTAGGTTAGGTTAGGTAGGGTTGGTTAGGTTCGGTCATATATCTACGTTAATTTTAACTCCAATAAGAAAAAATTGACCACTTACATAAGGAAATGGGTAGCTTTATCATTTCATAAGAAAAAAATTAGAAAACATATATTAATTCAGGAAAACGTGGCTTATTAGGCAAATCAGGCCTTGCATTGTAGGCCGAGAAGTGCGTTCTGGCTACGACATACATATATATATATATATATATATATATATATATATATATATATAATATATATATATATATATAATAGCTGGTAAACAAAGAACTCATACTGAATATAATTGCCTATCAAAGAAAGGAAAATGCTTAAAAAACAAAACACTTAAGCGCACTTAAAGTGATCAATACAAATAAAACTTATTAACAGTCACATATATTAAAACTAATTTAAAACCCATTAAACTACAAGATGAAATTTATAACTACTAAAACAAACCATTCTATTAAACTTACGTAAAGTGATCAGAAGTGAAACTTGATACTTATCACATAGATACTAAACACTATAACAAATATTTATATAATGACTACAAATCTACAAAAAATGTATGTAAAATACAAACAGAATAAACGACAATTATAAAGTACTAACCAAAATCTTATAAAAAAACTCAAATATTAAATAAAATTAAATACCAAAAAATGTATTATATATCCTAAATAAAAGATTATATTAATGTACAATGTTAAGACTTGAAATAAGTAAGAAAGGGCAAAGACATGGTAAACTAAACAAAATTAAACTACCAAAATAAACTAAAAATCAAATTACAGGCCTACTGTGCACTATACAGTGTACAATTGAACAGCTGAAAGGTTGCTATTTAACAGAGGCCGCAGCTCCTTTATATATAAGGATTCCATTACTCTCAAATCTGACTGGCCATTCATACAAGTGTCCAGAATTTTAATTCTGATACAAGATGTTCAGTATATCCCTGTTTTTCCTATTCATCTTAAAATTAAGATTCCCGAAGGGAACATCGATCATAAATATTTTATTAAAACGATATGGAAGACCTACAGTTACGTTATACAGAAGAATAGAGAAAGTGGATATCGCAGTTAAGAAGGCTCACTTGGATTTGGAATTTCTACAAACCTGTAAGGCGCATCGTTTGGTCCCAAGATTCCTCAGGTTTAAAGTGTATTCCGACAAATTTGCGTTGACAAGTGAATATAATTCTTGGTTATTAAGATTGTTGGACTTTGAAATATCTGAAAAGCAGAAGCGGGTAAATAAGCTGAAAAGTGAATTGCACGTGTACTTGGAGTAATTCAAGATCTTGGTTTCCTGGGTTGATTTTGCATCTTTAAAATGTAAATATGAAAATTATAATGAAAAAAGGGTTGAAAAATGTAGACTTATTCACGAGAAGAAATTGCGTAACTTGGGTATACCTTCATTTAATTCGGTGGACCCTGATAAGGTGGTTTTCAATTTTTCAAAGAGAGTTCTGTCTCCCATTGAGAAAGAACTTCTCTCTAGGGTTAGACTTCGGGTTGACGTGTAAAAAAACTAAATTTGTTAATCATTTTTTAGGTTTTGAGCGGTTATGCAACACATTGAAAACTTGTACCCTAAGGACTGGTACAAATTATAGTTGGACCAATATCATCAGTACTGTTTCCTCCTTAGCACATGAAGTCTTTAACGACTTTGGTAAATATAGATCTACATTCCCTCCTTTTGACAAAAGGAAATTGGAGTGTATTAATGGCTTAAAGAATGATAGGAGTATTTGCATTACCAGGCCAGATAAAGGTAGGGGTATAGTGGTTTTGGACAAGTTAGAGTATGTTAATAAGGTGGAAAGGTTGTTAGAAGACCCCTCTAAATTTACGTTGGTTGATATAGACCCATTCTCGTATATTTTGAAATGTGAGGATAAACTGAATAGAGTTTTAAGAAGTTTGAAAGACTCTCTTTTCGATTATACTAAATTACTTGCAACTGGCTCTAAGCCTGGCATCTTATATGGGTTACCTAAAGTTCATAAAACAGGTATACCGATTCGTCCTATTTTATCAGCGATTGGCACTTTTAATTATAAACTGGCTAAGTTTCTGGTTCATTATTAGAACCATTAACGCATAATGAATTTACTGTGAGAAATTCTCAGGATTTTGCAAAAGAACTTTTCTCTTTAAATTTTGAGTTCCCAACTATAATGGCCAGTTTCGATGTTGAATCACTTTTTACTAATATTCCTCTGTTGGAAACCATTGATATCTGTGTAAGTCAATTATTTGCTGACACTAACTTAGTGTCTGGATTTTGTAGTAAAATATTCAGACGGCTGTTAGAAATAGCAGTTAAAGACTCCATCTTTATGTTTAATAATATTTATTATAAACAAATTGATGGAGTAGCAATGGGGTCTCCTTTAGGTCCTGCACTGGCTAATGCTTTTTTGAGTTTTCACGAAATAAATTGGCTTGATAATTGTCCTTCGGCCTTTAAACCAGTCTTGTACAGGAGATATGTAGATGACACTTTTTTGTTGTTTAGGGACCAATGTCATATTGAGAAATTTAGAGAGTATCTTAATGCACAACATAGTAATATACGGTTTACTGCACAGTGTGAAGTTAATTCATTGTCGTTTCTTGATGTAAAAGTGAATAACCTCAATGGGTTCAACACTAATGTTTTTAGGAAACCAACCTTTACTGGTTTAGGTTTAAATTTTAATTCCTTTGTTCCTGATATTTTTAAGAAAAATACAATTAACACTCTACTGAATAGGGCCTTTGTTTTATGTTCTAATTGGAATAACTTTGATCAGGAAATTAATTTTCTTGTGAAATTTTTTTCAAATAATGGTTATCCTGTGCATATGGTTTATACTTTTATAAGGAATTTCTTAAATAAGAAGTTTCACCCATCGTGTAGGATTACTACAGTGGAAAGGGATCTTAAATATATTAAATTACCATTTTATGGCAGTATTAGCTTTTCTGTAAGGAGTCGTTTGAGGAGACTGTTGCAGCAGTGTTATCCTCAAGTAGACTTTAGATTTATTTTTGTCAACACAAATACCATAGGCTCTTATTTTAAATTTAAAGATAAAGTGCCTACCCCCTTGTGCTCAAATGTCGTATATATGTATAATTGTTCCAGCTGTAATGCTGGATATGTCGGGAGTTCCATTCGGAACTTTAAGATTAGGATACTTGAGCACCGGGGATTATCTTTTAGGACTGGATTACCATTGTCTAAACCAGCATTTCGGAGATTAGAAACCATTGTTATGAGTTTGATCATTCTCTGCTGGAATCTGATTTTAATATTCTGGACACTTGTATGAATGGCCAGTCAATTTGAGAGTAATGGAATCCTTATATATAAAGGAGCTGCGGCCTCTGTTAAATAGCAACCTTTCAGCTGTTCAATTGTACACTGTATAGTGCACAGTAGGCCCTGTAATTTGATTTTTAGTTTATTTTGGTAGTTTAATTTTGTTTAGTTTACCATGTCTTTGCCCTTTCTTACTTATTTCAAGTCTTAACATTGTACATTAATATAATCTTTTATTTAGGATATATAATACATTTTTTGGTATTTAATTTTATTTTATATTTGAGTTTTTTATAAGATTTTGGTTAGTACTTTATAATTGTCGTTTATTCTGTTTGTATTTTACATACATTTTTTGTAGATTTGTAGTCATTATATAAATATTTGTTATAGTGTTTAGTATCTATGTGTTAGGTAACATGTTTCACTTCTGATCACTTCACGTAAGTTTTAATAGAATGATTTGTTTTAGTAGTTATAAATTTCATCTTGTAGTTTAATGGATTTTAAATTAGTTTTAATATATGTGACTGTTAATAAGTTTTATTTGTATTGATCACTTTAAGTGCGCTTAAGTGTTTTGTTTTTTAAGCATTTTCCTTTCTTTGATAGGCAATTATATTCAGTATGAGTTCTTTGTTTACCAGCTATTTGATTGTGATATATATATATATATATGTCGTACCTAGTAGCCAGAACGCACTTCTCGGCCTACTATGCAAGGCCCGATTTGCCTAATAAGCCAAGTTTTCATTAATTGTTTTTCGACTACCTAACCTACCTAACCTAACCTAACCTAACTTTTTCGGCTACCTAACCTATAAAGATAGGTTAGGTTAGGTTAGGTTAGGTGGGGTTGGTTAGGTTCGGTCATATATCTACATTAATTTTAATTCCAATAAAAAAAAATTGCCTCATGCATAATAAAATAGGTAGCTTTATCATTTCATAAGAACAAAATTAGAGAAAATATATTAATTCAGAAAAACTTGGCTTATTAGGCAAATCGGGCCTTGCATAGTAGGCCGAGAAGTGCATTCTGGCTACTAGGTACGACATATATATATATATATATATATATATATATATATATATATATATATATATATATATATATATATATATATATATATATATATATATATATATTGTGACAGTAATCTCTTTCAAGAGATTTAGCCTGCTCCTTCCTACATCCCGTTACTTCTATACTTCTGCAACATCATGATACCACATTCAAGAATAGTATATAAGTGGAATAACAGACGTCTCTACAGGGGGGTACACTACCCTACTCTCACTCTCCTCACCCCCTCCCTCACTATCAGCGCACTACCTCGTCGATCACCAAACGACCACTTCAAACCAACACTCTCCCCATTAGTGAATCAGCGACATCACGCGACTCCAGCGTCATCTGCATCGTCTATATATAGTCTCGCATGAGCAGTTGGCCTCAGAATATTCTTGTGCTCTCGAGCTGACGCTTCTATCTAAGCATAAGTCCTGTATATTAGTAGAGGTTTCAGTCAGCCCACTATTCTCGCACCTTTAACTAATTTTTGTCTTGCTTATTGTAGAGTAACGTAATCATTATTTTATTTTATTGTGTTTTGTCTTTGTATATATTTTGATCGCACTGTACATAGCCAAGGGATTATCTTTATTTTGTTTATATTTGTTTGGGGTAAATTAAAGTTCATTATTTATAAGATTTGTTTTGCATGTTTTTCCCTTTCACTTTACCACAGGAGACAACCGCCAAGCAGTCAACATTTTGTTTCTCTCTTTTTTTTTAATGTGATTGGTATTTACACCAGTAATAGAGAAGACTGCCTTAACACCTACATTTCTCGTCACATTAATGGGGCCTGTCCGGGAGTTGTCTTGACAATAAGGTTTGTCTTGGAAGAACTACTCAGGTACTGATACTAGACCAATCATTTCAATTTGTGGTAAGTGTACTTGGATTTGTTACACGTTGCCTTTTCAATAATTTCATAACTTTCAATAATTTTTATGGTGCTGTGTATTTTGTGCTTTCTGAGTGTAACATTTTATGAGTGTTGGATGAATGTGGATTACATGGTGTCTGGTGGCCACAGTCACTCTCTTAATTGGTTATTCATCCCTCGGTGTTATTACTCGTGTATTCCACCTTATTCTCGTCTCTAGAATATTTCTCATTTACGGCAGATCACCCCTTTGGTACCCTGGTACTTTGGTTTGTCTTCGGGACACGTACCCTATCTTCTGTAATCCGACCGAAGGAGGATGTAGAGGGCCATAGTTCCTCTTGCACGGACTACACTGTTTAGTTGGGACCTCAACAGCAGTTCTCGTCACCAGTTGACACTCGCACCCCTACGCGCCAGTCAGAGATTATGATACTTACACAGGTAGGGAATTGGCAATCTTTTCCAGAGCACAAAGAACGCTAATTCTGTAAGTGTCATCTAGTTAAGTAGGAAACCCCTTGCTTCTGTCCTATAGAGACCAGGCAAGGTATCCCTACGTTTTGGACTACCTCTCACTTTTTAAACTATCAAAGTTTCATTTATTTTAGTAGGATTTTCTTGCCCTTATTCTCGTATATAGAGTGCCGGGTACAAGATTTCCCTGCATTTTGATTATTTAATCACTTAACATTAATATTAACGTTAATTGTTTTCACATTAACGATTGAATTCCCACAGGATAGTCTCCAGTTGCCACGTCATCCTGTTACTGACACTTATAATACCACAGGTATATTCTCTGTCCATTTGTTTGATATCTCAAAATGTTTCGTCTCTCAGCATTTCGTAGTGATCCAGCAAATGAAGTAGGGAACTTAATTAGTGCCAAGAAGACAGAATTACAAACTCTAGCACATGAGTACCACCTAGATGTTCCCTATGGAGCCACCGTACTTGCATAACCTTATCCTTGACCACCTCTTAGATAATGGAAGTATTGACTCTGATTCTCACGAAAAGTATTCCATTACAGACCGGCATACTATAGCAGCTATTAAGTTAAAGTTAGAACTAGCGAAAGAACAACGACAACTTGCCACCCTAGAGCGTGAACGCCAGAAAGAAGCTCTACAATTCAAGGAGCGCGAGGCTGCCAGGCATAAAGAAGAACTAGAGTTCGAGTACGACATTGTGAAGAAAAAGGCCGAATTTCAACTAGTAGCCGCAGAAAAACAAGTTGACATCATTGTAGAACAGAAAAGAATGGAAGTGGAATTGAAAGGACACGCCAACCACAAACAGCCAGTCCTCCAGTAAGCTTTAGCATCTCCCAGGCAAGTAAGTTAATGCCACTATTTGTTGAGACAGAGATAGATGTGTTTTTTACTACTTTTGAGGCCTAGCTAAAAAACTTAGCTGGCCTGAAGATCAGTGGTCTATACTTCTCAGAGTACATCTCGCAGGTAGAGCTGCGGTTACTCTCAGTACCTTAGCGTCTGAAAATGACTACAAGATCCTAAAGCAAGCCGTTCTAGACGCTTACCTTCTCTCCACCGAAAGCTACAGACGAAAATTTCTTGATTATCTAAAGGCAAGTGACATCACCTATTAGAATTTACCAATACTAAGAAAAGATATTTCATGAAATGGCTGGAAGCAGCCCATGTTTCTACATTTTCAGACCTCGTCAACCTCATTCTAGTCGAGGAATTCTTTCGACGTGTTCCTGCTTCCATCCGTCTTCACTTAGCAGAAAAAGAGAAATCGACCTCATCAGATGTGCGAAGTCGGCTGACACCTACAGCCTTATACACAGGTTAACAGCTGACACATCTTCCAGTAAGAAGTCTTGGTCTAATTATGACAAAGTGAGTACCAATCAAGCAAATCTCAATTATATTGTAGGTATTGCAAGCTCTATGGACATACCATAGATAAATGTGGAAAAGCCCAATACAAAGGCTATAGTGAAACTCCTAAACCCAAACCGACTCCTCCTAAGTCCGGTAAGCCTGTGATGAATATTAGTGTTCCTGTTAATGATCTTTCTCTCTTCAGCAAACACCTATACCTTGGAACTGTCTCTGCCAACAGTACAGATTCGGAGGGATGTTTCAAAGTGAAGATCTTGAGGGACACAGCTGCTCTTCAGTCTATAATTTTAAAATCGGCTGTGCATCACCTACACGGGGAGACGGTCCTCATCACTGACCTCACTGCTACCACTCCGTATCCACTCGACAGAGTCCACCTGGATTGTCCTTTCGTACAAGGTGAAGTCCAAGTCCCCATCCGGGAAAAGCCTTTTCCCATGTCAGGGGTACAACTTCTCCTGGGCAACGACTTGGCCGAAGATCTACAACCTTCCAACTTAATCATCATGGACAAACCCCAGGTATGTAACTCTGTCGTGGAAAACCCCATCCTGAAGTATATTCCAGCAGAGGTCCAAGAAAGTGATGAAGTCTCTCCTCCTGTTTTGGTGACAACCCGTGCACAAGCTGCACGCATGCAAACAGCTGACTCTGCTTCAACCGCTGCCCCTCAGGACCATCAGAATCTGCCACCGAATCTCACTATGCTGGAGTTCCGTAAGTTGCAGAGGGAGGATCCCTCATTACACCATTATTCTTTCAGGCCGAGACTCACTCTGATAGTATTCCTGGGTTCTTTATAGAGAACCAATTGTTCTACCGGAGGTACCGACCCAGTAAACTAACGGAGGATGACGATTGGGCTAATGTCGACCAACTAGTAGTTCCCACCAGCCTACGGCCCGATATTCTACACCTGGCCATGGAGCGCTTTCTCACTACGGTTTTAATAAAACCTATCACGCCATCAGACAAGACTATTACTGGCCAGATATGATTAAGGATGTAAAAACTTATGTACAACAGTGTCATACATGTCAGATGGCAGGAAAACCTAACATCTCTATTCCCAAGGCTCCTTTGATTCCTATCCCGGTGCCTTCGGAACCCTTTCACAGACTCATCACACACTGTGTTGGTCCTTTACCCCGGACTCGTTCTGGCAACGCGTATATACTAACCATCGTGTGTCCAACCACCAGATTCCCCATAGCAGTTCCTGTAAAGAACATTACGGCTGCTTCTGTGGTGAAGCAACTGTTGAAGATCTTTACCCAATATGGATTTCCTCAGGAGATTCAAAGTGACTGTGGCACCAACTTTACCAGTGATCTCTTCAAGAAGACACTGGAAGAATTCAAGAAGCACCGGAAGAATTCCCCAGAGTCAAACTTAATCTGTGTAAGCACTTTATGCAAATAAAGGGACCCAGTCTATGGAACTCACTCCCTAATGAATTGAAAAGCTGTCCAACTTTTGTGTCTTCAAAAACAAAACTAAAAAGTACCTAATCTCATCTGCATAGTTTTTTACCTTGTTGCTTTAAAATTACACTGTATCTATTGCTACCCAATCTCCCTATCTTTATGTACCCAATCCGAACATCTTTACCAATGTGATCATTACTGAATTCTTATATGTGCTTTCAGTCTGCTGTACGGTATCTGTTAATCTTGTTTAAATTACCAATCAAGTTGTCAATGTAATCAACCAGAGCTTTAATATACCAATGTGCTTTAATATAATTACTATTCTCTCTCATCTCATTTTTTTCTTGCAATGTATCTGTTATCTTTTTATTAATTCTGCTAGAATTTACCTACTTAAAATTATCTGTTAGATTAAGGATTGTTCCTCGATGCGAGTACGGAGACTTTCGTCTTTTGGAGAAACAGCAACATCGACGAAAGTCTCCGTACTCGCATCGAGCAACACCTCGACATCCTCACAGATCGACATCACCTCAGCATCGAAACCAGGATAATCAAGAAACTAACAACATTATATGGAGGACCTATGGCAATTCCACGACCGAGAGACGGCTTCTTGAACCTTGCAGGAATCAACCTCACTGAGGACCAAGTCACTCTCCTAAATGTGGGTATAAACTGTCACGTTATGTCCAGACCGAGTGAGATGACCCGGAAAGTGGAGTTGGAGATCTTGTTGGACGACATATTCGACCTCGAGACACAAAAAAAGGTCACCACCAAGGACACCTTACAAGCAGAACTTATTGCAGAAGGAGGAAAGAATCGAGGCAACTACAGAAGCACCATACTGTCCCCCGAGCTCAAAGCGGCAGCTAAGAGCCTTCGTGAGAACAAAGAGATAGTCGTCAGGAGAGGTGACAAATCGCCAATATACGTCATTCTTAAAAAAGACGAATATCTGGTGAAAATGAACCTCATACTCTCTGACCATACTAAATTCCAAAGGGTAACGAAGGACACTACAGCCGAATTGAAAGCAAAGGTCAACAAATTGATCGAAACTGTGAACGCCAAGAAATCCGGACTCCACCTGCCAAAGATTATTGGGGAATACAAACCTGGATACGTGTACGGAAATGTCAAGACACACAAGCCTGGAAACCCACTTCGGCCAATCATCAGCCAGATACCCACACCCACATACAGGCTGGCGAAGCGACTCAACGGCTTGCTGACTCCTTATGTCCCTTGCTCCTTGAGCCTGAAGTCTCCAAAGAAATTTGTTGACTTACTGCGGGGAACACGTGCCACAGGGATAAGAGCCTCACTGGACGTAGAATCACTGTTTACCAACGTACCTGTGGATGAAACAATCGGGATGATAACGGACAGAGTGTATCTGATCCGGCCTGTACTCCTCTTGACATACCAGAAAACATTCTAAGGAAACTACTCCAAGCTTGTACTAAAGAGGCACCCTTCTTGAGCCCGGATGGGCACATGTATAAGCAAGTAGATGGGGTCGCCATGGGTTCTCCCCTAGGTGTCCTGTTTGCGAACTTCTACATGGGTACCAAGAACAAAAGGCCATCGAACGAGATGGAGAAGGATGGGAAGCTGCCCTTTCTAGATGTAACAGTCATGGAAAGGAGCGGAGGTTTCCACACTGCAGTCAACACTAAGGAAACAAACATAGGAGTGTGCCTCAATGCCTACAGTGACTGCCCAGACAGATACAAGAGGAGTGTTGTTAACGCTTATGTCGACCGTGCTCTCAGCCACAGCTCAGGATGGAAGCAAGTCGATGAAGAACTCTGTAGGGTAAGGCAGGTCCTAGTCAACAACGGCTTCTCCATTGGTTTCGTTGTAGACATCATAAGAAGGAAGGTGAAACGGCATGCAACCTCTGAAGAGACAACTAACACAACACCTGTACCCCCTATTAGACTATTTTACAGGAACTTCTTTTCCACAGCTCATAAAACGGAGGAAAGGGTCCTGAAAGATATTGTTAATAGAAACGTTATCCCTACAGACAAAAATCAGAAGATACAATTGACGATTTACTATAAAACCAAGAAAATGGCCAACCTACTCATGAGAAACTCTCCAGACACAAAGCAGCAGAACGCTTTAAAAGAGACCAATGTCGTCTATGCCTTCAAATGCCCACTTGGGGACTGTAAGCCTCAAAGAACTCGTATATAGGCAAGACAACAACATCTCTTTCCAGGCGATTAACGATGCATAAGCAACAGGGCTCCATTAAGGAACATATAATCTCTTCCCACAACCAGACCATCACCAGAGAAGTCTTAACAAAAAACACGGAAATCATCGATAGATAAAGCGATAGCAGGCGGCTTAATATCAGCGAGGCACTACACATTAAGAAGTCAACACCAGCAATCAACAGCCAATTAATGCACAACTATATTCTACCCACTTCAAGACTCCACACCAATATAGAAGCATCAAGAAATATGGGCCAATAGGCCCTTTGCATTTACTTCCATTCTTCCCCTTTAAATTTACCCAATATTACCCAATATTTCGTGTTCTATCTTGTCTTGAAAGTTTGTTTCCACCTCATCCAAAACTGTTGTAGCATATCACCTCACCCAAATGCAGGTATATAAAATGAAAAGCCGTTTGAATTATAGCATAGTAGAACTGTTTAGTGCATTCATATGCTATTCGTACAGCCCAGCAATCCAGTGCATTGTATTTACATTCCAGTTTATGTAATCATTCTATCGACTTCACAGGGGCAAAATGTATTGTTAAAAGTAAGGATTTTGTTGAACGAAACGTGATCGAGTCTGCTCTGATCAAACATTGTAACAACAGCCTTAATGTGAGCCCCGGTATGTACAAGTTGGATCCCTATTTAAGCCTCAATATAGCACGTCAAAACAATATAGCAATCATTTAACACGTATGGCACTTGGAGATATTAATAGGAGCTGCCTCGCATGGGCCAATAGGCCTTCTGCAGTTACCTTCTTTCTTATAATTCCTTTCCTCCACTTATTTTTGGTGGTCAGGTGATCTGCCCAGGCGGATATAAAGGTCTGATCAGCACTGTTTTCTTATCTTCATTCTACTTTGCTCTGATGAAGGCGTATTAGCCGAAAACGCGTTAAGCATTTTCTATTTTTCACATGTGGTTATTCTGCATATATATATATGTGCATGTTTATTTATCCTGATCTTGTGATATTATTCTGTTTGTACCCCCTGAAGGGGCACTATGGTGTATTGTTTTTAAAGACAGTGAATTACCCTAGGCTATTCTTATCACTGTCCATTGATATACGAGAGATAACACTGGCAATGATTATAAAATGATTATTTTAATTATTTAGACTGATTATTTGTGATAAAAGTCATATCACAAGATAGTATTGTGATAAAAGTTTTATCACACGATGTGAGAAACTTAGTGGATTTAAAGATTATTAACTACTTGATAGTACCTTTTGTTCTTTGTTAAGGATTCAAATTACATCGCTGGAAGCTATAACTTTGGCTCCAGCAATATTTTTTTATTACCTGGAACAATGAACAATGTAATAGAGACATTGAGCTCAATAGTGTACTTGACCAAATGGTCATGTAGATGCAAATGATCCTTAAATCATCTGTAGATATGATCAATAGATAATGAATCTGATGTGATTCTGATATATAAATATGTTACGGAATAATATATTTCTTAGATAATAATTATATTAACATGATGAGTGGAATTTTCCACACATCTAAACTATTGGAACCGACTAAAATGCCAAAATCTGTATTCTTTCAGCGCAGGCGGGAGATTCATAATAATTTACACGTGGAAAATAGTAGAGGGGCAGGTCCCAAACCTGCACACAGAAATACCATCATGTAGAAAAAGTATTATATATATTGTATCGGGGGCTGAGCAATTATTGTACCAGATGGATGCTCGCTTGACTTATTATTTACATCGTCAGATCAGCTGTGTCGTGCTTGTATACAGGTTTGGTAGAATGTTAACATCAGCTTAATTTCTATTTGTCCTAGCTTTAGTCATATGCAGTTTGTTTATTGTTATAGTGAATTGACAGTGCTTAAACTGGATATATGTATTGTATATTATATGGCTTGTATTATTGCAGGATGTAACTGTACTGTAATTATTTGATCAATAAAGCCACAAGTCTGGCAATGCCTTTCTTTACCTCACATCACACGAGACCAGAAGGCCTTGCAGGATGTGCAAAATACCCCCGTTGAAAGCAGAGATGCATTAGGTACTCTGAGTGAGAACTCTGTCATCATCAGAGACCCGAGACTGTTCAACACGCTTCCACTACACATAGAGGGCATAACTGGCCGACCCCTCACAGTGTTCAAGAGAGAACTCGATAAGCACCTCTAAACGATTCCTTATCAACCAGGCTGTAATTTATAAGTCAGGCTGCGAGCAGCCACGTCCAGCAGCCTGGTTGACCAGTCCAGCAACAAGGAGGCCTGGTCGACGACCGGGCCGCGGAGAAGCTAAGCCCCGAAAACACCTCAAGGTAACCTCAAGGTAGACACCTAAAAAAGTACACCTACAGTTCATACTAACGAACTTAGACTTGGTGTACTCAACGCTGTGCACTCATGTGAGAAGTCAAATGGCAGTGGCCACACTCCACCACACATTTTACGCTTGCTGTGTTTCTCTCTCTCCTCACATAGCCTCTCTTCAACCTCTTGTGTTATTTAATGGTGTTAATTATTAAGTTATGAGACTAATCAAGAGCTGCATTAATATTATGTTAGCAGCAGTAGTCTCATTCACTGTACTGCTGACTGAGTTGGCTGAGTTAGGCTTCGAATTGTTGCATATAGCAGTTTACTTTTAGCTGCTATCTTTGATGATTTATATATATACATCAGTTCTTTATGTTTGTATCATAAACATGTTTGGATGTAAGGACCATAAATTATGGGAATGAGAACCAGTGTATGTTTGGTGTTTATTCTAATGATGAATTAGATGAACCTGTTAATTCTGGTTGATTGGTTTCGTTGAGGACCCTAAATTATGTGGGAAATTTCCCAACAGGATTTACGTGTTAATTTATTTATTTATTAATTTTTTAGATTCTTAAGTTTATGTTATTTTATTATTAATTTAAAGTGGACTGTATATTCTGTGATTATCCTGCCAGTTGCTTTCCCTGATCACATAATTGGGGGGGGGGGATATGTACGTAGCCTAATAATAATTGATGAACATAATAGTTTACAATGTTAGTCTACAGCTATAAGACATTAGTATAATACTACACCGCTTATCTGTTAAGTAGTATCTAGCTTAGTAATAGGCACTGGAGTCAGTCATGTATTTGAAACTCATTGGCTTAAGCCCTAATGGTGATCGTGAATGTTTCCTTTTGCGCAAGAACGCCTCGTTGTAATTTCTGCTTCCCATGGGCTGCACCTGCCAAGTAACTTCAAAATAGTGAACTGCTACTATAATATTCAGCATATAGCAGGGGAAAGATTATATTTAATTAGAACAAGAACTTACCCATTCCGGATGTTGTTCAGATATCATAACCGAATTACATGATATACAATAATAATGGCCAATAAAATTTATATATTCTACTAGTAGACCAAGTACAATACTTCCCAAGATTAGCGAGATCTTCAGTTGATCGGAAACTCAGTGGTTCCTTTGCCGAAGGTTGTGGAAAGTATTTGAGATCTGCAGTGTCGACCAGAGAGGGAGGCTACTCTCTGTATTCACCTAGTTGTGATTGCAGGGGTTGAGCTCTGGCTCTTTCTGCCCGCCTCTCAACTGTCAATCAATTTTTTTTTCCCACACACACACACCCGCACCCAGGAAGGAGTCTTTAACAGCTGTCTATCTCCCAGGTACCTATTTACTGCTAGATGAACAGAGGCATCAGGGTAAAGAACTTCTGCCCATTTGTTTCCGACATTGCCGGGGATCGATCCCCGGACCCTGGGACTACGAATACCGAGCGCTGTCCACTCAGCCACCAGGCCCCATCTGTGTTGTTGTCTGTATGACCATGCGCACTGCAATCCGGTAGCGTCCCCTTCCCGACGCCAGTCCTGGTGAATACTTTTTTATCATATATAGTTCCCGGGCTGGTGGTTTTAAGGATACGTGCTATGCAAATAAATATTTTGGTGACGTGGCGGGCATCTCTAAAAAGCCACTGAAACCCATCATCTTCTAATAAAGTTAGTGGTTAGTATGTTCCTAAAGTAACTGTTTTGGCTTGATAGGTTGGGTGTTAGTAATTTAATGTCGAAATTTCCAACAGATTATGATATGGATATATTAACGTTTATCATGTATATATAATGTTGTATCGTATTTAGACTATATTTACATTAACAAATGTTAATTATATTGTTTGCGTATATCGCAACACCTTACAAAATTTGAATATATGTTCTTTTTCAGGTAAATTTTCATTACTTCTGCGCAAGAGGGGGGGGGGGAGGGGGATCACTCTCTGAGGGACGGCTGTATCATGGCATCATCCCTCTGCGTCAGTCAGTTTAAGTGACTTCAGTCATGCATGGCAAGAGGACATCTGTCGGCGTGGACGCCATGAACAGGTGTTTGAGTGGAGGCAGATGTGTGGGGTTATTACTTACCTGCTATGTTGGTGGTGGCCCGGGGCTCATCCAGGTACTCACCTAGTTGTGCTTGCGGGGGTTTGAGCTCTGGCTCTTTGGTCCCGCCTCTCAACCGTCAATCAACAGGTGTACAGGTTCCTGAGCCTATTGGGCTCTATCATATCTACACTTGAAACTGTGTATGGAGTCAGCCTCCACCACATTGCTTCCTAATGCATTCCATTTGTCAACCACTCTGACACTAAAAAAGTTCTTTCTAATATCTCTGTGGCTCATTTGTGCACTCAGTTTCCACCTGTGTCCCCTAGTGCGTGTTCCCCTTGTGTTAAATAGCTTGTCTTTATCAACCCTGTCGATTCCCTTGAGAATCTTGAATGTGGTGATCATGTCCCTCCTAACTCTTCTGTCTTCCAACGAAGTGAGGTTCATTTCCCGTAGTCTCTCCTCGTAGCTCATACCTCTCAGCTCGGGTACTAGTCTGGTGGCAAACCTTTGAACCTTTTCCAGTTTAGTCTTATGCTTGACTAGATATGGACTCCATGCTGGAGCCGCATACTCCAGGATTGGTCTGACATATGTGATATATAATGTTCTGAAAGATTCCTTACACAAGTTTCTAAAGGCCGTTCTTATGTTAGCCAACCTGGCATATGCTGCTGATGTTATCCTCTTGATATGAGCTTCAGGGGACAGGTCTGGCGTGATATCAACCCCCAGGTCTTTCTCTCTCTCTGACTCTTGAAGTATTTCATCTCCAATTGATACCTTGTATCTGGTCTCCTGCTTCCTACCCCTATCTTCATTACATTACATTTGCTTGGGTTAAACTCTAACATCCATTTGTTCGACCATTCCTGCAGCTTGTCCAGGTCTTCTTGAAGCCTCAAGCTGTCCTCCTCTGTCTTAATCCTTCTCATAATTTTGGCGTCATCAAGCAAACATTGAGAGGAATGAGTCTATACCCTCTGGGAGATCATTTACGTATATCAGAAACAGGATAGGTCCAAGCACAGAGCTCTGTGGGACTCCACTGGTGACTTCACGCCATTCTGAGGTCTCACCCTCACTATAACTCTCTGCTTCCTATTGCTAGGTATTCCCTTATCCACTGGAGCGCCCTACCAGTTACTCCTGCCTGTTTCTCCAGCTTATGCATCAACCTTTTATGGGGTACTGTGTCAAAGGCTTTCCGACAGTCCAAAAAATGCAGTCCGCCCATCCTTCTCTTTCTTGCTTAATCTTTGTCACCTGATCATAGAATTCTATCAAGCCTGTAAGGCAACATTTACCCTCCCTGAACCCATGTTGATGGGTTGTCACGAAGTCTCTTCTCTCCAGATGTGTTACTAGGTTTTTTCTCACAATCTTCTCCAACACCTTGCATGGTATACAAGTTAAGGACACTGGCCTGTAGTTCAGTGCCTCTTGTCTGTCACCCTTTTTAAATATTGGTACTACATTAGCAGTCTTCCATACTTCTGGTAGGTCTCCCGATTCCAGTGACCTACTATACACTATGGAGAGTGGCAAGCAAAGGCTCCTGCACACTCTTTCAATACCCATGGTGAGATTCCATCCGGCCCAACAGCTTTTCTCACATCCAGCTCCAATAGGTGCTTCTTGACCTCATCTCTTGTAATTTCGAACCTTTCCAAGGTCACCTGGTTTGCTGCCACCTCTCCTAGCGCAGTGACGTCTTCCTGTTCTATTGTAAAGACCTCCTGGAACCTTTTGTTGAGTTCTTCACACACCTCTTTGTCATTCTCTGTGTACCTGTCCTCGCCCACCCTAAGTTTCATCACCTGTTCCTTCACTGTTGTCTTCCTCCTGATGTGACTGTGTAGTAGCTTGGGTTCGGTCTTGGCTTTATTAGCTATATCATTTTCATACCTTTTCTCAAGCTGCTCTTCTCACACTGACATACTCGTTCCTGGTTCTCTGGTATCTCTCTCTACTTTCTGGTATTCTGTTATTACGGAAGTTCCTCCATGCCCTTTTGTTCTGCTCCTTTGCTTAAAGTTAATTAAACCTCGGATTCTTCCTTTGCTTCTCTGTTTTTTCATTTTCCCAACAGGAAATGTTGGGCTGGACAAACCTGCTTACAGCCTCCTGACATGTGTGTGCTGACAGGTGTGCTGGATGGTTGCCCATTTGTAAAAGAACGTTAATTATCATTGAAGTAGCGCTATTTTTTCCTCTCTCTCTCTCTCTCTCTCTCTCTCTCTCTCTCTCTCTCTCTCTCTCTCTCTCTTCTCTCTCTCTCTCTCTCTCTCTCCTCTCTCTCTCTCTCTCTCGCTCGCTCTCCTCTCTCTCTCATCTCGCTCGCTCTCGCTCTCTCTCTCTCTCGCTCGCTCTCGCTCTCTCTCTCTCTCTCTCTCTCTCTCTCTCTCGCTCTCGCTCTCGCTCTCTCTCTCTCTCCTCTCTCTCTCTCTCTCTCTCTCTCTCTCTCTCTCTCTCTCTCTCTCTCTCTCTCTCTCTCTCTCTCTCTCTCTCTCTCCCCCCCTCTCTCTCTCTCTCTCTCTCTCTCTCTCTCTCTCTCTCTCTCTCTCTCTCTCTCTCTCTCTCTCTCTCTCTCTCTCTCTCTCTCTCCTTGAACTTCCCCCATCCATCCACCATGTGTAGGAGACACGTCACTACACACCTGGTTCATGACATAACGCCTGGGAGCCAGCTTAAAGCTGACACGAGGATGTCTTATCAGTTAGCGTAAGCTTGTTCCACCGGCAGCACCTCCGTTCAGAATGCGCCCTCTGATACCTGTTATATCACAGGGATAGTTTCTGTTGTTATGCATACTGTTATCGAAAGTGTTTTACAGTTAAACAAATTTCAGAAATTTCAAGAATTAAGGCACTAAGAGACCAACAACGTAAGTGTTAGTGGAAGCCAGCAATGGGCTGTCTCTCAGACCCACCTTATGACGACGACGCTGAAGGTAAGACCAGGCATCGTCTTCACTGACCTTAATTCACTAGTTTCCTCCCTTTACATTGTTTATTTTGTAGCTCTTTATGTTGAAATATTCTCACCAGACTGTTAAGAAATTTAGTCGTAGAAAAGAAACATTAAATTTTCCTGTAAAAATAATATAGCTAGTGGGTTTCCTTGTTTTTTGGCTAGACCGGAAACTATGCGACAGAAATATATATAGAGATAAGATAAGTTTGAGATAAGTGTAAAGACGGTATTTTATATTTTTTTTTTACATACATAAATACATAGATGCACAGATTTACGTATGCCCTGCATAAACCAGTGTTTGATGTGTCTTTTACATTGTGTCATTAATGTGCGTTTACAAAGGTGAAATGCAATTATGACCAGTTTCCACACATCCTATATACACATACGTACATACATATTATATATATATATATATATATATATATATATATATATATATATATATATATATATATATATATATATATATATATATAATATATATATATATATATATATATACTTATTTATATGTATATATTAGTATACTTTGGTAGCAGTCTTTTTTGTAAACATATGTTGTTAAATATGAACGAAAAGGTGAGATTAATAATTCTAACTCGAATTTTCTCAATATTTCTTATGTTTCTTTTTACTGTCGATGATAATTGAAAAAATCATTTCTCCAAAATTTATTTTAGAGAAATTCGATTCTTCGCGGCAGGGGATCGTATTCCAGGGACCATAGGATTAAGGACTTGCCCGAAACGCTACGCGTACTAGTGGCTGTACAAGAATGTAACA
The DNA here is from genome assembly GCF_040958095.1 of Procambarus clarkii. Lineage (NCBI taxonomy): Eukaryota > Metazoa > Arthropoda > Malacostraca > Decapoda > Cambaridae > Procambarus > Procambarus clarkii. The sequence goes on from NC_091225.1 coordinate 22,934,001, forward strand.
ACTCTTGTATATATCTCAAAAAAAAAAAAAAAAAAAAAAAAAAAAAAGAAATGATATATATTATATATCATTGAGGCTTATATTGAGATATAAGCCTCAATATAGCACGTCAAAACAATATAGCAATCATTTAACACGTATGGCACTTGGAGATATTAATAGGAGCGGCCTCGTATGGGCCAATAGGCTTTCTGCAGTTACCTTCTTTCTTATAATTCCTTTCCTCCACTTATTTTTGGTGGTCACGTGATCTGCCCAGGCGGATATAAAGGTCTGATCAGCACTGTTTTCTTATCTTCATTCTACCTTGCTCTGATGAAGGCGAATTAGCCGAAAACGCATTAAGCATTTTCTATTTTTTCACATGTGGTTATTCTGCATATATATATATATATATATATATATATATATATAATATATATATATATATATATATATATATATATATATATATATCGTACCTAGTAGCCAGAACGCACTTCTCAGCCTACTATGCAAGGCCAAATTTGCCTACTAAGCCAAGTTTTCATGAATTATTTGTTTTCGACTACCTAACCTACCTAACCTAACCTAACCTAACTTTTTCGGCTACCTAACCAAACCTAACGTATAAAGATAGGGTTAGGTTAGGTTAGGTAGGGTTGGTTAGGTTCAGTCATATAACTACGTTAATTTTTAACTCCAATAAAAAAAATTGACCTCATACATAATGAAATGGGTAGCTTTATCATTTCATAAGAAAAAAATTAGAGAAAATATATAATATTAATTCAGGAAAACTTGGCTTATTAGGCAAATCGGGCCTTGCATTGTAGGCTGAGAAGTGAGTTCTGGCTACTAGGTACGACATATATATATATATATATATATATATATAGTATATATATATATATATATATATATATATATATATATATATATATATATATATATATATATATATATATAAAAGTTTGTGAGGGTACCACCTCTGGTGCCAATGTGGGGACCCATAGCCTCGGAGAAGAAAATAAAAAGTATTCAGAGGAGACCTTGTGGTTTCTCACTGAACACTAATATTATCTTCTCCTACCACCCCCATTCTTTTGTATGTACACATATATATTTACTTATTTGAACTTTGTTACATAAAAGGAGTTACATATGGGTTACAAAGATGATTGTCATAGGTTGTCGAGTTCCTCCAGCTCCTCAGATGGCGGGCAGGAACCCTGGATGCAGTGCGCATTTCCCCTCTGTATCGCCACACTGAGGCGCTGGAAAAGAAAGCTTGCAGCTCTCCGGGTCCCTTGTTGTTTCAATAAGCCTAGAACCCAGTTCCTTCAAAAAACTGGTAGCACTTTACCCCCAGGCGCCGAGTGTCTCAGAAGCAATGGGGACAAAATTGTAGTGGTGATCCAGTTCTCTATACTTACGGGATTTGGCTGCTTCCCTGTGGGTGGCAGCGCCACCTGGTTGTGCAACACTGAGGTTAATGTAGGTGTTAGCCAGGGTTGATACGCACGTGTAGTCCCATACCAACTGCTTGCCATTCTTCCAGGGGTTCACTGTGATACCATCCGGGCGACCAATAAGAGCATCAGAGTTACGGGGCGTTAGGTTAACGGGGCTCTCTTTCAGCTGGGCATCCAGCTGTGGTGAGGCTCCTCTTGATGATGTCGTTAACTTCACTGTGCCTCGAGTGCCATCCCCCTGTGCTTTGGCAGAGTAGGCCATGGTGGCCGTACCTGTCAGTCACCACCTCGCCGCAAATACACCTATATCTGGTGTGGATTGGGGCAGCAAGGCGGAGGGCCACAGTAATTTGGAGGGCGTGTGGTGTGAGACGTGTGCCAGTTGCCGACATTGGGGTTGCTAACAGGAAATCCCCTGCATGTGGTATATATATATATATATATATATATATATATATATATATATATATATATATATATATATATATATATATTATATGTCGTACCTAGTAGCCAGAACGCACTTCTCAGCCTACTATTCAAGGCCCGATTTGCCTAATAAGCCAAGTTTTCATGAATTAATTGTTTTTCGACTACCTAACCTACCTAACCTAACCTAACTTTTTAGGCCACCTAACGTAACCTAACCTAAAAAGATAGGTTTGGTTAGGTTAGGTAGGGTTGGTTAGGTTCGGTCATGTATATACGTCAATTTTAACGCCAATTAAAAAAAAATGACCTCATACATAATGAAATGGGTAGCTTTTATCATTTCATAAGCAAAAAATTTGAGAAAATATATTAATTCATGAAAACTTGTCTTATTAGGCAAATCGGGCCTTGCATAGTAGGCTGAAAAGTGCGTTCTGGCTATTAGGTACGACATATATATATATATATATATATATATATATATATATATATATATATATATATATATATATATATATATATATATATATATGTCGTACCTAGTAGCCAGAACTCACTTCTCAGCCTACTATTCAAGGCCCGATTTGCCTAATAAGCCAAGTTTTCCTGAATTAATATATTTACTATAATTTTTTTCTTATGAAATGATAAAGCAACCCTTTTCTCTATGTATGAGGTCAATTTTTTTTTATTGGAGTTAAAATTAACGTAGATATATGACCGAACCTAACCAACCCTACCTAACCTAACCTAACCTATATTTATAGGTAAGGTTAGGTTAGGTAGCCAAAAAAAGCTAGGTTAGGTTAGGTTAGGTAGGTTAGGTAGACGAAAAAACATTAATTCATTAAAACTTGGCTTATTAGGCAAATCGGGCCTTGAATAGTAGGCTGAGAAGTGCGTTCTGGCTATTAGGTACGACATATATATATATATATATATATATATATATATATATATATAATATATATATATATATATATATATATATATATATATATATATATGTCGTACCTAGTAGCCAGAACTCACTTCTCAGCCTACTATGCATGGCCCGATTTGCCTAATAAGCCTAGTTTTTCATGAATTAATGTTTTTACGACAACCTAACCTACCTAACCTAACCTAACCTAACGTTTTCGGCTACCTAACCTAGCCTAACCAATAAAGATAGGTTAGGTTAGGTTAGGTAGGGTTGGTTAGGTTCGATCATATATCTACGTTAATTTTAACTCCAATAAAAAAAAATTGACCTCATACATAATGAAATGGGTAGCTTTATCATTTCATAAGAAAAAAATTAGAGAAAATATATTAATTCAGTAAAACTTGGCTTATTAGGCAAATCGGGCCTCGCATAGTAGGCTGAGAAGTGAGTTCTGGCTACTAGGTACGACATATATATATATATATATATATATATATATATATATATATGTCGTACCTAGTAGCCAGAACGCACTACTCAGCTTACTATTCAAGGCCCAATTTGCCTAATAAGCAAAGTTTTCATGAATTAATTGTTTTTCGACTACCTAACCTACCTAACCTGACCTAACCTTACTTTTTCGGCTACCTAACCTAACCTAACCGATAAAGATAGGTTACGTGAGGTTAGGTAGGATTGGTTAGGTTCGGTCATATATCTACGTTAATTTTAACTCCAATAAAAAAAAAATGACATCATACATAATGAAATGGGTAGCTTCATCATTTCATAAGAAAAAAATAGAGAAAATATATTAATTCAGGAAAACTTGGCTTATTAGGCAAATTGGGCCTTGCATAGTAGGCTGAGAAGTGCATTCTGGCTACTAGGTACGATATATATATATATATATATATATATATATATATATATATATATATATATGTCAACAAGCCTGAATGGTCCCCAGGACTATATACAACTGAAAACTCACACCCCAGAAGTGACTCGAACCCATACTCCCACAACTGGTATGTACAGGGACGCCTTAATCCGCTTGACCATCACGACCGGACATAAGGAAGTGATAGCCGAGGCTATATGAACCACTTCCCCGCCGGCACTCGGATGGTAATCTTGGGCATAGCATTTTATCAAATCACCTCATTCTTTGGGGTACACGTGAGGAACACAAATGCAAACAAGCCTGAATGGTCCCCAGGACTATATACAACTGAAAACTCACACCCCAGAAGTGACTCGAACCCATACTCCCACAACTGGTATGTACAGGGACGCCTTAATCCGCTTGACCATCACGACCGGACATAAGGAAGTGATAGCCGAGGCTATATGAACCACTTCCCCGCCGGCACTCGGATGGTAATCTTGGGCATAGCATTTTATCAAATCACCTCATTCTTTGGGGTACACGTGAGGAACACAAATGCAAACAAGCCTGAATGGTCCCCAGGACTATATACAACTGAAAACTCACACCCCAGAAGTGACTCGAACCCATACTCCCACAACTGGTATGTACAGGGACGCCTTAATCCGCTTGACCATCACGACCGGACATAAGGAAGTGATAGCCGAGGCTATATGAACCACTTCCCCGCCGGCACTCGGATGGTAATCTTGGGCATAGCATTTTATCAAATCACCTCATTCTTTGGGGTACACGTGAGGAACACAAATGCAAACAAGCCTGAATGGTCCCCAGGACTATATACAACTGAAAACTCACACCCCAGAAGTGACTCGAACCCATACTCCCACAACTGGTATGTACAGGGACGCCTTAATCCGCTTGACCATCACGACCGGACATAAGGAAGTGATAGCCGAGGCTATATGAACCACTTCCCCGCCGGCACTCGGATGGTAATCTTGGGCATAGCATTTTATCAAATCACCTCATTCTTTGGGGTACACGTGAGGAACACAAATGCAAACAAGCCTGAATGGTCCCCAGGACTATATACAACTGAAAACTCACACCCCAGAAGTGACTCGAACCCATACTCCCACAACTGGTATGTACAGGGACGCCTTAATCCGCTTGACCATCACGACCGGACATAAGGAAGTGATAGCCGAGGCTATATGAACCACTTCCCCGCCGGCACTCGGATGGTAATCTTGGGCATAGCATTTTATCAAATCACCTCATTCTTTGGGGTACACGTGAGGAACACAAATGCAAACAAGCCTGAATGGTCCCCAGGACTATATACAACTGAAAACTCACACCCCAGAAGTGACTCGAACCCATACTCCCACAACTGGTATGTACAGGGACGCCTTAATCCGCTTGACCATCACGACCGGACATAAGGAAGTGATAGCCGAGGCTATATGAACCACTTCCCCGCCGGCACTCGGATGGTAATCTTGGGCATAGCATTTTATCAAATCACCTCATTCTTTGGGGTACACGTGAGGAACACAAATGCAAACAAGCCTGAATGGTCCCCAGGACTATATACAACTGAAAACTCACACCCCAGAAGTGACTCGAACCCATACTCCCACAACTGGTATGTACAGGGACGCCTTAATCCGCTTGACCATCACGACCGGACATAAGGAAGTGATAGCCGAGGCTATATGAACCACTTCCCCGCCGGCACTCGGATGGTAATCTTGGGCATAGCATTTTATCAAATCACCTCATTCTTTGGGGTACACGTGAGGAACACAAATGCAAACAAGCCTGAATGGTCCCCAGGACTATATACAACTGAAAACTCACACCCCAGAAGTGACTCGAACCCATACTCCCACAACTGGTATGTACAGGGACGCCTTAATCCGCTTGACCATCACGACCGGACATAAGGAAGTGATAGCCGAGGCTATATGAACCACTTCCCCGCCGGCACTCGGATGGTAATCTTGGGCATAGCATTTTATCAAATCACCTCATTCTTTGGGGTACACGTGAGGAACACAAATGCAAACAAGCCTGAATGGTCCCCAGGACTATATACAACTGAAAACTCACACCCCAGAAGTGACTCGAACCCATACTCCCACAACTGGTATGTACAGGGACGCCTTAATCCGCTTGACCATCACGACCGGACATAAGGAAGTGATAGCCGAGGCTATATGAACCACTTCCCCGCCGGCACTCGGATGGTAATCTTGGGCATAGCATTTTATCAAATCACCTCATTCTTTGGGGTACACGTGAGGAACACAAATGCAAACAAGCCTGAATGGTCCCCAGTTTTCAGTTGTATATAGTCCTGGGGACCATTCAGGCTTGTTTGCATTTGTGTTCCTCACGTGTACCCCAAAGAATGAGGTGATTTGATAAAATGCTATGCCCAAGATTACCATCCGAGTGCCGGCGGGGAAGTGGTTCATATAGCCTCGGCTATCACTTCCTTATGTCCGGTCGTGATGGTCAAGCGGATTAAGGCGTCCCTGTACATACCAGTTGTGGGAGTATGGGTTCGAGTCACTTCTGGGGTGTGAGTTTTCAGTTGTATATAGTCCTGGGGACCATTCAGGCTTGTTTGCATTTGTGTTCCTCACGTGTACCCCAAAGAATGAGGTGATTTGATAAAATGCTATGCCCAAGATTACCATCCGAGTGCCGGCGGGGAAGTGGTTCATATAGCCTCGGCTATCACTTCCTTATGTCCGGTCGTGATGGTCAAGCGGATTAAGGCGTCCCTGTACATACCAGTTGTGGGAGTATGGGTTCGAGTCACTTCTGGGGTGTGAGTTTTCAGTTGTATATAGTCCTGGGGACCATTCAGGCTTGTTTGCATTTGTGTTCCTCACGTGTACCCCAAAGAATGAGGTGATTTGATAAAATGCTATGCCCAAGATTACCATCCGAGTGCCGGCGGGGAAGTGGTTCATATAGCCTCGGCTATCACTTCCTTATGTCCGGTCGTGATGGTCAAGCGGATTAAGGCGTCCCTGTACATACCAGTTGTGGGAGTATGGGTTCGAGTCACTTCTGGGGTGTGAGTTTTCAGTTGTATATAGTCCTGGGGACCATTCAGGCTTGTTTGCATTTGTGTTCCTCACGTGTACCCCAAAGAATGAGGTGATTTGATAAAATGCTATGCCCAAGATTACCATCCGAGTGCCGGCGGGGAAGTGGTTCATATAGCCTCGGCTATCACTTCCTTATGTCCGGTCGTGATGGTCAAGCGGATTAAGGCGTCCCTGTACATACCAGTTGTGGGAGTATGGGTTCGAGTCACTTCTGGGGTGTGAGTTTTCAGTTGTATATAGTCCTGGGGACCATTCAGGCTTGTTTGCATTTGTGTTCCTCACGTGTACCCCAAAGAATGAGGTGATTTGATAAAATGCTATGCCCAAGATTACCATCCGAGTGCCGGCGGGGAAGTGGTTCATATAGCCTCGGCTATCACTTCCTTATGTCCGGTCGTGATGGTCAAGCGGATTAAGGCGTCCCTGTACATACCAGTTGTGGGAGTATGGGTTCGAGTCACTTCTGGGGTGTGAGTTTTCAGTTGTATATAGTCCTGGGGACCATTCAGGCTTGTTTGCATTTGTGTTCCTCACGTGTACCCCAAAGAATGAGGTGATTTGATAAAATGCTATGCCCAAGATTACCATCCGAGTGCCGGCGGGGAAGTGGTTCATATAGCCTCGGCTATCACTTCCTTATGTCCGGTCGTGATGGTCAAGCGGATTAAGGCGTCCCTGTACATACCAGTTGTGGGAGTATGGGTTCGAGTCACTTCTGGGGTGTGAGTTTTCAGTTGTATATAGTCCTGGGGACCATTCAGGCTTGTTTGCATTTGTGTTCCTCACGTGTACCCCAAAGAATGAGGTGATTTGATAAAATGCTATGCCCAAGATTACCATCCGAGTGCCGGCGGGGAAGTGGTTCATATAGCCTCGGCTATCACTTCCTTATGTCCGGTCGTGATGGTCAAGCGGATTAAGGCGTCCCTGTACATACCAGTTGTGGGAGTATGGGTTCGAGTCACTTCTGGGGTGTGAGTTTTCAGTTGTATATAGTCCTGGGGACCATTCAGGCTTGTTTGCATTTGTGTTCCTCACGTGTACCCCAAAGAATGAGGTGATTTGATAAAATGCTATGCCCAAGATTACCATCCGAGTGCCGGCGGGGAAGTGGTTCATATAGCCTCGGCTATCACTTCCTTATGTCCGGTCGTGATGGTCAAGCGGATTAAGGCGTCCCTGTACATACCAGTTGTGGGAGTATGGGTTCGAGTCACTTCTGGGGTGTGAGTTTTCAGTTGTATATAGTCCTGGGGACCATTCAGGCTTGTTTGCATTTGTGTTCCTCACGTGTACCCCAAAGAATGAGGTGATTTGATAAAATGCTATGCCCAAGATTACCATCCGAGTGCCGGCGGGGAAGTGGTTCATATAGCCTCGGCTATCACTTCCTTATGTCCGGTCGTGATGGTCAAGCGGATTAAGGCGTCCCTGTACATACCAGTTGTGGGAGTATGGGTTCGAGTCACTTCTGGGGTGTGAGTTTTCAGTTGTATATAGTCCTGGGGACCATTCAGGCTTGTTTGCATTTGTGTTCCTCACGTGTACCCCAAAGAATGAGGTGATTTGATAAAATGCTATGCCCAAGATTACCATCCGAGTGCCGGCAGGGAAGTGGTTCATATAGCCTCGGCTATCACTTCCTTATGTCCGGTCGTGATGGTCAAGCGGATTAAGGCGTCCCTGTACATACCAGTTGTGGGAGTATGGGTTCGAGTCACTTCTGGGGTGTGAGTTTTCAGTTATATATATATGTCGTACCTAGTAGCCAGAACGCACTTTTCAGCCTAATATGCAAGACCAATTTTGCCTAATAAGCCAAGTTTTCCTCAATTAATATATTTTCTCTAATTTTTTTCTTATGAAATGATAAAGCTACCCATTTCATTATGTATGATGTCAATTTTTTTTTATTGGAGTTAAAATTAACGTAGATATATGACCAAACCTAACCAACCCTACCTAACCTAACCTAACCTATCTTTATAGGTTAGGTTAGGTTAGGTAGCCGAAAAAGTTAGGTTAGGTTAGGTTAGGTAGGTTAGGTAGTCGAAAAACAATTAATTCATGAAAACTTGGCTTACTAGGCAAATTTGGCCTTGCATAGTAGGCTGAGAAGTGAGTTCTGGCTACTAGGTACGACATATATATATATATATATATATATATATATATATATATATATATATATATATATATATATGTCGTACCTAGTAGCCAGAACTCACTTCTCAGCCTACTATTCAAGGCCCGATTTGCCTACTAAGCCAAGTTTTCCTGAATTAATATATTTACTATAATTTTTTTCTTATGAAATGATAAAGCAACCCTTTTCTCTATGTATGAGGTCAATTTTTTTTTATTGGAGTTAAAATTAACGTAGATATATGACCGAACCTAACCAACCCTACCTAACCTAACCTAACCTATATTTATAGGTAAGGTTAGGTTAGGTAGCCAAAAAAAGCTAGGTTAGGTTAGGTTAGGTAGGTTAGGTAGACGAAAAAACATTAATTCATGAAAACTTGGCTTATTAGGCAAATCGGGCCTTGAATAGTAGGCTGAGAAGTGCGTTCTGGCTATTAGGTACGACATATATATATATATATATATATATATATATATATATATATATATATATATATATATATATATATATATATATATATATGTCGTACCTAGTAGCCAGAACGCACTTCTCAGCCTACTATGCAAGGCCCGATTTGCCTAATAAGCCAAGTTTTCATGAACTAATTGTTTTTCGACTACCTAACCTACCTAACCTAACCTAACCTAACTTTTTCGGCCACCTAACCCAACCTAACCTATAAAGATAGGTTAGGTTAGGTTAGGTAGGGTTGGTTAGGTTCAGTCATATATCTACGTTAATTTTAACTCCAATAAAAAAATTTTTACCTCATACATAATGAAATGGGTAGCTTTATCATTTCATAAGAAAAAAATTAGAGAAAATATATTAATTCAGGAAAACTTAGCTTATTAGGCAAATCGGGCCTTGCATAGTAGGCAAAGAAGTGCGTTCTGGCTACTAGGTACGACATATATATATATATATATATATATATATATATATATATATATATATATATATATATATATATATATATATATGTCGTACCTAGTAGCCAGAACTCTCTTCTCAGCCTACTATTCAAGGCCCGATTTGCCTAATAAGCCAAGTTTTCCTGAATTAATATATTTACTATAGTTTTTTTCTTATGAAATGATAAAGCAACCCTTTTCTCTATGTATGAGGTCAATTTTTTTTTATTGGAGTTAAAATTAACGTAGATATATGACCGAACCTAACCAACCCTACCTAACCTAACCTAACCTATATTTATAGGTAAGGTTAGGTTAGGTAGCCAAAAAAAGCTAGGTTAGGTTAGGTTAGGTAGGTTAGGTAGACGAAAAAACATTAATTCATGAAAACTTGGGTTATTAGGCAAATCGGGCCTTGAATAGTAGGCTGAGAAGTGCGTTCTGGCTATTAGGTACGACATATATATATATATATATATATATATATATATATATATATATATATATATATATATATATATATATGTCGTACCTAGTAGCCAGAACTCACTTCTCAGCCTACTATGCAAGGCCCAATTTGCCTAATAAGCCAAGTTTTCATGAATTAATTGTTTTTCGACTACCTAACCTACCTAACCTAACCTAACCTAACTTTTTCCGCTACCTAACCTAACCTAACCTATAAAGATAGGTTAGGTTAGGTTAGGTAGGGTTGGTTAGGTTTGGTCATATTTCTACGTTAATTTAAACTCCAATAAAAAAAAATTGACCTCATACATAATGAAATGGTTAGATTTATCATTTCATAAGAAAAAAATTAGAGAAAATATATTAATTCAGGAAAACTTGGCTTATTAGGCAAATCGGGCCTTGCATAGTAGGCCGATAAGTGCGTTCTGGCTATTAGGTACGACATATATATATATATATATATATATATATATATATATATATATATATATATATATATATATATATATTGAAATGTTCGTTTGTTCAAAATCGCTAATCTCCGAAAGTTCTTCAGCGATTGCTTTAAAATTTTCACACAATGTTCCATTTGCATCTGAGCGGATTTTTATATTCATACTATATTGATGTCACGTCTGTGATGGGGAAAAGCGTGTTTTTTTTTAAAAACTGTGTTTTTCATGAGAGGAGATATCTTTAAATCCTCTTTACCAATTGTTTTTAAATTTTGACACGACATTGCATTCGAATAGACGCGTGATTTTATATACCTACTATATACATGCCTTACCTGTGACTGGAAAAAACATTTTTTTTTTTTTTTTAAACAACACCATCTGTTGGACGTAGGAGCAACACACGCTGTAATCTCCCAAAGTTCTTCACCAATTGCTTTGAAATTCTGAAACAATGTTACATTCGAATATGCGCATGTTTTTATATATCTACTATATAGATGCCACACCTATGACAAGTAAAAACATGTTTTTTTCAAAAATAGTGCGATCTGTTGCACGTAATAGCAATACACATACTATACTAAATATGTTACGAATTCCATTTCAATGTTTCCGATTACATTAATAAATTTAATGTTCATAGATTTCGATTTATTTTAATTTTTATTTAATTATTTTGTGTGACATTGTGTTGGAATTGAGCTGTGTTGTTTACCATACCGTTCATCTCGTGAGTATAAGTATAGATGCCACACCTGTGACAGGTAAAAACATTTTTTTTAAGAAGCAGTGCCATCTCTTGCATGTAAGTGCCACATATGCTATACTAAATATGATACGATTCCATTTCAATGTTTTCAATTGCATTGACAAATTAAATTTTCATACATTTTGATTTATTTTCATTTTGAGTTAATTATTTTGTGTGACATTGTGTTGGAACTGAGCTATGTTCTTACCATACCGCTTATTTTGTGAGTATAAGTATAGGTGCCACACCTGTGACAGGTAAAAACATAATTTTACTTTAAAAACAGCGCCATCTATTGCACATTCTAAATATGTTTCGATTCCATTTCAATGTTTTTAATTTCACTGATAAATTGAATTTTCATAGATTCTGAATTATTTTCATTTTAATTTAATTATTTTGTGTGACATTGCATTGGAATTGAGTTTTGTTGTTAACCATACTGTTCATTTCGTGAGTATAGTTTATATTTTCATTTTTTCATTTCGTTTTTTAATTTTTTTTCTTATATATCAGTGATGAGAACATCAGATCATTTGAAGTTCACAATTTTCTGATGGGAACATCTGATCATTTGGGAAGGCATCGAACAAGGAAGTGGGGAATACGTAGTAAATGGTGGGGAGGATGATTGGGGGAGCCGGTGGCTGAGCGGACAGAACACTGGACGCATGATCCTGTGGTCCTAGGTTCGATTCCCGGCGCTGACGAGAAACAATGGACAGTGTTTCCTTCACCCTGATGCCCTATTTGAATAGGGCATCAGTGAATAGGTACCTGGGAGTTAGTCAGCTGTCACGGGCTGCTTCCTGGGGGTGGAGGCCTGGTCGAGGACCGGGCCGTGGGGACACTAAAGCCCCGAAATCATCTCACGATAACCACAAGAAGAAGATGAAGGGACGGGGGTGGGGGATGGTAGGAGGAACAAGGGGAAAGGGGGAGGGGGAAATGGTGTGGAGGGCGAGGGGACGGGGGAGTTGCAGATGGTGGGGACGAGGGGACGATGGGGGGGGGGTAATGGTAGGGAGGACGAGGGGACGGTGGAGTGGTGGATGGTTGGGAGGATATAGGAATTGGGGAGGGAGGAAATGGTTGGTAGGATGAGGGGATGGGAGAGGGGGAATGGTGGGGAGGACTGGGAGACAGAGGGAGGGTTGCTGAGCCACAGCAACGCGTGGCTGGGTACAGTTAGTATATTAATAAAAATGTAAATGTTCGTTTGTTCAAAATCGCTAATCTCCGAAAGTTCTTCACTGATTACATTACCTTACCTTGAGGTGCTTCCGGGGCATAGCGTCCCCGCGGTTCGGTCGTGGACCAGGCCTCATCGTTGCTGGACTGGTCAACCAGGCTGTTGGACGCAGCTGCTCTCAGTCTGGCGTACGAATCACAGCCTGGTTGATCAGGTATCCTTTGGAGGTGCTTATCCAGTTCTCTCTTGAACACTGTGAGGGGTCGGCCAGTTATGCCCCTTATGTGTAGTGGAAGCGTGTTGAACAGTCTCGGGCCTCTGATGGTGATAGAAGTTCTCTCTCAGACTACCTGTTGCACCTCTGCTTTTCAACGGGGGTATTCTGCACATCCTGCCATGTCTTCTGGTCTCATGTGATGTTATTTCTGTGTGCACGACAGCCTCTCTACTATTTTCCACGTGTAAAATATTATGTATCTCTCCCGCCTGCGCTCAAGGGAGTACAGTTTTAGGCTCTTTAGTCGGTCCCAGTAGTTTAGGTGTTTTACTGAGTGGATTCTAGCAGTAAAGGATCTCTGCACGCTCTCCAGGTCAGCAATTTCTCCAGCTTTGAAAAGGGCTGTCATTGTGCAGCAGTACTTCACTCTAGAAAGCACTGGCGTCTTGAAGAGTATGATCATCGGTATAGCATCTCTAGTTTGAAAAGTTCTTGTTATTCAACCTGTCATTTTTCTTGCAGTTGTGACGGCTACTTTATTGTGTTCTTTAAAGGTAAGGTATTCCGACATGAGTACACCCAAATCCTTTACATTGCCTTTTCGTTCTATGTTATGATTTGACTGAGTTTTGTACGTGGTTTCCGTTTTTATATTTTCATTTTTTCCATAGCGCATGAGCTGGAACTTATCTTCCTTAAACACCATATTATTTTCTGTAGCCCATAGAAAGATCTGATTTACATCTGATTGGAGGTTTGCCGTGTCCTATATGTTGTCTACTCTCATAAAAATCCTAGTGTCATCTGCAAAGGATGATACAGTGCTATAGATTGTGTTCTTGTCTATGTCCGATATGAGGATGAGAAAAAGTACTGGAGCAAGCTCAGCACCTTGGAGAACTGAACTTTTCACGGTTGATGGACCGGATTTTATTTATGGAGAAGTTGTGATTCCATGTATTTTGTGATCTTACTTTTTAGCACTCTTTCAAAGATTTTTATGTGTGATGTTAGTGCTATCGGTCTGTAATGTTTTGCCTCTGCCTTATTTCCTCCTTTATGGAGTGGTGCTATCTCTGCTGTTTCTAGTATGTCAGGGATAACGCCGGTATCTAGGCTTTGTCTCCAAAGAATGTGAAGGGCATGCGATAGTGGTTTTTTACAGTTCTTGATGAATATGGAGTTAAAGAGTCAGGGCCTGGTGCGGAGTGCATAGGCATACTGTTTATTGCTTCTTCAAAATCCAGTGGGGACAGGGTGACGTCTGATACATGATTTGATGTTGGTATCATATCCATGAAAAATTCATTTGGGTTATCAATCTTTAGTGTATTTAGTGGCTCGCTGAAAACAGAGTCGTACTGCTTCCTCAGTAACTCGCTCATTTCTTTGTTGTCATCGGTGAAAGTTCCATCTCCCTTTCGCAGGGGCCGATACTAGATGTGGTGTTTTATCTTGATTTTGCATAGGAGAAAAAATATTTCGGATTTCTCTCTATTTCACTGATGGCCTTTTGCTTTCTTTGCCTCTCCTGGGGTTTGTATGATTCTTGTAGCTTGAGTTCAATTGTTTCTATTTCTCTACCTAACCTTCTTCGCCGTTCTTGAGATAGGGTGCGACTCTCAAGTTGTTCCGCGATTCGTTTTCTTCGCCTATAGAGGGACAGACGTTCCCGTTCCAATCTGCATCTCTTCCTTTTTTTCTGAGGGGTATGCGGTTTGAACATATTTCTAGTGCTACTGAGCTTATTTTTTCCAGGCACTGGTTCAGGTTTACATTTTCTAGCTGTTCTTCCCAGTTTATGTCTATGAAGTCTGGGTTTATTTGCTCCCAGTTTATCTGTTTATTATTGAAGTTGAATTTGCTGAAATCTCCTTCACTGGGAATTGGGACTGGTTTTGAAGGTCTATTCCCCATGCTTGTCAGAACTTCAATTAAGTTGAGATCTGAGTAACAGGTATTTGTAATCATTCTGTTCCTGATCAATTCATCATTATTGGTGAAAATGAGGTCCAGCGTGTTCTCCTTCCTAGTTGGTTCTACTATTTGCTGGTTTAAGGCAAACCTGTCGCACATCCGTAGCAGGTCATTTGCATGTGCCTGCTCATTTAGGCTACTTCTTGATATTCTTTCTGATATTACTGTATTTGCCAGGTACTTCCATTTCAGGTGCCGTAGGTTGAAGTCCCCAAGATGGATGATGTTCGGGGCTGGATTTGTGAGGTTTTCCAAGCAGTGTTCTATTTTCATTAGTTGGTCTTTAAACTACTCAGGGTTTGCTTCCGGTGACTTATATATAAGGACAATAACTACATTTTTTACTCCTTTCGTCACTGAACCTGATCTCAACAGATTGACGGTTCTTAAGGTGGCGTTTGTGGGGTGTATACTCACGACCCACTTCTAGGGGGTCCCCGGCAAGACCGGCACCATGTCTCTTGTTGGGTGTCCTATCCTCTAATTGTGGCTCCGTGGTGGGTGTGGGGGAGGGCACATTCGTGAATGAAAGTCTTTCCTCTTATATTTATGTTATGTATTGAACCTCTTGTACCTTTTCGGGCCCGTGGGGGGTGGACAACCAAGCACCCGAGTCGGACTTTCTTGGAAGACTGGGCTATGTAGCCCCCGCTGCATTGGGCCCCGACCTTGCTCCTCCTTTGACCCTCCTGACGACTCCCCTCGGCTCCCCTCCCTCCTCTGTGGTTGGGTCGAGCCACAAGGCCCCAGTGGTGACCACTTCATCCCCTGGCACAGCTCTGTCTCTCATTATGACTACTGCACCATTATAATTACTGCCACGGCCGCTCTCGCACGATCCCTTCCCGTACTAATGCGTAGCAAACCTTGTTTGGTCCCACTTCGTGGGCCAAATACTTTAATCTGCTTCCTCTGGATTCTACATCTACTGACGATTTCTCCCTCTATAGGCACCTTGTTGATTCAGAAGATGCCTCTGTTACTTTCAACCCCACCTGTCTCGGTACACGTGTCGTTAATGCTCCTTCTCAGGATGCAGCTACACACTTGGCTGCCTTATCCTGTCTTGGTGAGACCCTTGTTTGGGTCTCCAAGAATGCTCGGTTGAATGCCAGCGTTGGCACTGTTCTCCTCCCACCCTATGTTGCAACCGGTGTTAGGAATCTACAGGACTGCCACGAAGATATTCGGCATATCCTCGAATCCAAGGGCCATTCTGTGCTCCAGGTGGACACGTTTACTCGTCCCCCTCCTGTTCGTCGCCGTCAGCCCCTTCGGGTTGTGAAGATTACCTTTGATGGCAGGACCCTTCCCCCCTCTGTCATTCTTGCTGGTGCCAGGTACTCCATCCAGGAGTATATTCCCTCTCCTCGGCTCTGTAGTAAGTGCTGGAGGTTTGGGCATGGTGCCCTCCAATGCTCCAGTACTGTCTCTCTCTCTCTGTCCCATGTGTGGGGGACTAAGGCCACTCTAAGTCGGAGTGCACTTCTACCCAGGCTCGCTGGCTCAATTGCATTGAAGCCCACCCTACCTTCTCCCGCACGTGTGTACATTACAAACTTGAGGCGGCCGTCCTCAACTTGAAGCACCAGGAACGTTTGTCGTTTTCTGAGGCGAGGCGCCAAGTTCACCGTCTCCCCCCCCCCCCCCCCCTTTTGCTGGCATCTCTTATGCTCGCGTATTGCGCTCTTCCTCTCCTCGTCCTTCCCACTTTCCTCAGTCTCACAACCGTTTCCAGGCCTTAAACCCAGACACGCCCACTGCCTCCTCCTTTGTTCCTTTATGTTCTGTCACAAAGGGTCTCCCTCCTGGTTCTCTGTCTGGGGTTCCCCTTCTTTCTGCCCAGTCTGTCATGTCTCCTGTGTCTTCTATCTCGTCTCCCTCCGAGCCTCCTTCCCATCCTTCTCCTCTGTCTCATAGCTCTCCACGCCGCCTGTCTGTGCGAACTGATGTCCATCACTCTTCCAGCGGTCATCGTGTTATTTGCTCTCGTTCTTCTTTTGAGATGCTTGAGTCTGTTGCCCAGTATGCTGTTGCTGGGACGCCTGTCTCTCTGAGTCAGAAGCGAAAGCCTGGTTCATCTCCCTCCTCCCCAGCGGGTAAGAAGGCTTCGCTTTCTTCCTCGCCTCCTACCTCTGACTTTTTTTTTTTTTGAGTAAAGAGGAAGAAGAGGCAAAGGTGAATGGAAGTATAGAAGTGGGAAATGCAGTGAGAGGTGTGAAAGCAGGCGGGCTGTCCGCCTTGCTGACACGATGTGTGGGTGTTGACAGCTAAGCTAAGGTTGCTCTCTCTTGTCAGGGAGCAGTGAGTGTGTGAGAGGTTCTTCACATGTGTTTCACCATATATGGATGTCTATAGATGAATACTGTGTAGCATTCATATATACACACTCCGATGCTTCCACACATGTTGTTCTGTTTAAGGCTCTTTATTTCATTATTATTATTTATTGAGTTGTTCATACATACTCACAAATATACATATATATACACATATACATACACATACATACATACATATATATTTATATATATATATATATATATATATATATATATATATATATATATATATATATATATATATATATATATATATATATATATATATATATATATATATATATATTTATATATATATATATATATATATATATATATATATATATATAAATATATATATATATATATATATATATATATATATATATATATATATATATATATTATTGATTGTGTGTTGGTTGGTGGTGTTGTCGTCGTTGTGTGTTCCTCCTTTACGGACAACCCAACCCACAACTCGGCAGAGTGCTTTTACTTCACTAGGAGATTACACTAGGCGCATCTGGCTCTTGGAGAGGGGTTCAACGTCACACGTTTAGGGGATGCGGCTCCAACACTCAGCCTCATTGTCACGTGCACACACCCACTCGAGCCGCTGTGACTCCCCACTCTCTCCTTATGTGAAATGATCTCCTCAATCCCCTTTGACTTATTAGTATTACCTTCTACCCTGTCCACAGCGGTGGCTCTTGCAGGTTCTTTCTCTCTCTCTCTCTCTTTCTTTACTATTTCCTGGGAAGCCTCACTAGGACAAGGGCAAACACCATCAAATTGGAATACATTTACTGGACAAAGCCCATACACAATACATACACACATATAATAATAATGAATCCTATACTCTATACCATTACAATCAGGTTGCACTGCAACACCATCAGAACTCTATCAGCAGCCTATCAAGTGGTATTCTATCTCCTGGTTCACCACCTGATACTATCAACCTCCTCAAGTAGGTCAAGTCTACATACACTGTTGCACCATCAGCAAGAGAATATATATATATGTATCTATAAATGTGTACAAAGAAAATCAGCATGTAAATGCAATAACATATATCAGTATAAATGTTCCTTGATACACAACAATGATCAATCGATCACTCTATCAGTCCTAGAACACATACATCTGTAGGTAATCCAGCCTACGATTGTAACTCTAAACTTCAGTATAAAACACTCCTTGACATAAGAATGTAAACAATCACTCACCTCTCACTGCGTCTTGCACGCTAATGACAACCAAACACTATCAACTCCCTACAAGTAATCCACCAGAACTTCCTTTCCATCTCTGGAAGTTCACTACCCTGATATCTTTAGGTTCTTCCGGGCTTCACTACCAGGATCCTCTGCAATTCCTCCAGGATGCTACACCATGAAGTTTTCCTTGAGCAACTATGGTGCTTCACTACCTCTACTAGGGTCCTCCACAGCTCTCCTGGCTGCTACACCATGAAGTTCCCTCGAGCAACTACTGTGCTTCACCACCTCTACAGAAGCACGTGACACTCCTCTTCACTGCTTCTCCTCACAGCTCGAGGTCCTCTGCTCCACTACCTTGGAGTCTCATCAACTACTCCCTCTGTGCTGGCTTCGAATTTCTCAGCAACTTCTTCCCCAAAGACAAACCTGCAACCCATTGAAACTCCAATAAAAATGTTTCCCCTTTAACACATAAACAAAAATAATCACACAATATGTTTGCCTCAAACCTCTAACTGTCCTCTACATACAGTGAGAGTGAACTCCCCCGTTGGGCGGGTCCATGTTCCACCTCGACCGGTGGGTGTGAGTCACACTGGGAGGGTCCTCCGCCGTCAGGAGCCGGGCTCCCTCAGTTGCCTGCCAGCGCTCAGAGGAGACGGATGTCGCTCCGTGTTCCTCCTTCTCCACTCTCTTATTTTAGGCTTCCTGCCTTACCAAAACATTTCTAACTTATAAATAAGCATTGCTACTGTCGCTGGGCACACGACCAACTACAAGCAATCACTATGAACTGGCGTATATCGTGCTTACCACAGATTATCTGGTCGAGGGCGCTCCTCCCTCTGACGAAGCTTGGTCAGGGCGCTTCCACGGCCCACAATAATGCCTCTGGGCAGTTTAATACTCTCCTCGTCGACCAGGACTTGAGACCACAACGTTCCCAGCTCGATTCTACAGCTGGCACGTCTACACACTTCTCTTCTCTTGGAGATATATCACTAGGGGTTCCTTTCTGACGGGAGCTCAAACGGAGCGCGGCTTTTCCCCTGCGATGTCTGGCCTCAAGTGAGGTCAAAGCCCTCCAGAAGCGAGCCTCACGCCTCCAGCAAAATGTCCACATCTCCTAGCCAGTCATTTATCTGTTTCCTTATGCACTGTCCATAATCTTAAATTGTTATTTGAATCCAACAAACTATTTTACATATGTGCCATATTTCCTAGACCTTCCGGTTAGGTCAGGCTTGCTGAATAACTCTCAAGGGGGGAGACTCGTTTCTCCTGCAGGCTGAGATCATAACACTCCCCTCCCCTTATTTTTGAGAGTTATTCCAGTGGCAAAGCTCGGGATAATACATCCGCCACCACACTGGCTCGTTCTTCAACTGATATACTCCCTTAGGAGTCTACAATTAGTTCGTTGCACCTTGCAACATCCGGCTCACAACTCTCCAGAAACATGATCTTCTCATAAACGATCTGACTTCTTTGGCACCTCTTGGCTAGGCTGTCCTCCTTGGACGCCTGAACTCCATCGGTCCACTCTACTTATTGTTTCCACCTTCCGTTCCCTAGTTTTCTCTTCACGTCCAGAGTCAGACGTCTACTGTCTGTACCTCCTCTGTCGTCTTCACACTTCCATCTACTGCCATTATACTTCCATCTCCTGTCATCATACTTCACTTCCTCGTCTTCACCGACGATTCTCCCTTTCGTCTCCTCATTTATCCGAGACCTCATCCTGTTTGACTTCCATCGAGTCCTCGGCTTTCTTCTATTCATCCATGCTTGCATCATCATCCTCTTCCCACACTTCTCACCTCTATATAACTCCCTTTCTTCTCCTTCAACTCTTCTTCGTTCCCTAAAAGTTTCTTTGAGCACTGTACTACACTCAACAGCACTCGACCGTACATGTCGCTTTACCTCTCCTAGTGTGCTCGTAAGCATCTCTCCACACATACTGTCTCTTCCCCTTTCATTTTCTCGGCTATTACTCTTCTTCACTATCTCTCCTCCTCATTTTCTGCGAAACATGTCAACTCCTGACATCTCAAACAACTTAACTCCACTATCCAAATGCCTCTGTGCTCGTGGACAACTTGACGCTCTACTCCCGTCCTCAGTCTGTCCACATCTTTCCTCATTCCTACTCAGCACAGTTGCATTCACCTTCCGACTCTTAATTTCAGCAGTCTGGGCTCTACTCAGGTCCGCTCTCTTCACATGATTCTTCTTCGGCTGGGCCATCTTCACTTTTGACCTCACCGAGACTTCATTTTCCTGGGCTGGACCTTCATCAAACAGCCATGCTATATCTACATCGATATCTTCTACCGGTTTA
Source organism: Procambarus clarkii (assembly GCF_040958095.1). NCBI lineage: Eukaryota > Metazoa > Arthropoda > Malacostraca > Decapoda > Cambaridae > Procambarus > Procambarus clarkii. The sequence goes on from NC_091225.1 coordinate 22,954,858, forward strand.
ATCGACACTGTCTCATCTTCTCCAGCATCTTCCTTGTCGGCCACCTCTGCCTTCATCACTACCGAGACAGGGTTTCCAATGGCTTGGCAGTCTCCTGACTCATCTCCTCGGATGTCAGTTAGGTTCACACTCTCAGGTGTCCCACCCGTGCCGCGGCCTTCTGAGCACTCCTCTGGCACAGTCTCCGCCATGACTCTCGGCAACACCTTTGTCCCCGCACAAGTCATTTCCTAGGATCACTTGGACTCCTGGAACAGGTATGTCGGGGCATACTCCCAACATCACCTCTGCCGACACATATTCCGACCTTAGCTGGACAGTACAAACGGGCATGTCACTCTCAGACAATAACCCATATACTTTCATCTTCCCACTGCCAGCTACCCGTCGATCATTCCCAATCAGGCTTCTCGCAATCAAGCTCTGATTAGCTCCGGTATCTCTTAAGATACCAACTTCTACCTCAGGTTGGCCTCCTATACTGATCCAACCTTTGCTCATGAACGGCCTATACCTCTCGTTCACAAAGTTTGATCTCTGTGGTTTGTCTTGGAAGACTTTGGCATATTTACCTCGGGGGTCTCACATGGCCAGGGTCACAACTCTCTTGCCCTGCCGACAATCTCGCATCATGTGACCCAATCCGTTACAATTGTAACACCTCACCTGGGAAAAGTCTCTTCTATATGTACCAGAGTAGCTTTGACTCTGCCCACTCGTATTGGAGTTCCTCGGGCCAGACGTACTACTCGTACTCTGCGGAGCTTTACTGGACTCTTGATTCCCTGGATAACGATTAGTTTCTCGTTTGGCTCCTCCATCCTCACTTTCAGACGAAGTGCGCGACCTACTCTTCTGAGTTTTCGGGTACTTACTTTTATCTGCCCATTTATCAAAATTCTTCTCACCCCAGACTCTTCTGGGTCTTTCATAATTTCTTCCTTCCCAGACTCCACTGGGTCTGCCATTGCTGCGTCTCGCCTCGCTTCTCACTCTGTTCTCCCTCAAGCTCTTGTACGCTTCGGTAATCATATCCGCCCTATCTGCAGCATCTTTCACCTCCTTTATCCCTGCTTCTTGGATCTTGAACTTCGTTTCGGGATGCATCATCTCCAAGAACTTCTCCATGACCATCAGTTGCTTCAGGTCAGCGTAAGATCCAACTCCAGCAGCCTCAATCCACTTCTGGAATCGTCTTTCCAGATCTCTTGCTGTCTCAGCAAAGGTACATGCTTCAAATTTGATCATCTCTCTGAAGCGCTTCCTATAAGCTTCTGGGGTTAACTGAAACGAGTGCAATATGCTGCTCTTTACGGTGGCATAATCCTGGCACTCTTCTAGTGACAATTGGGTGTACGCCTCCCTGGCTGCACCGGTCAGTCTTAACTGGCCCAGCTGGGCCCATTCCTCCTGTGGCCACTCCTTGATGCTGGCTACTTTTTTAAAATGCTCGAAAAAGCTTTCTGCCTCTTCGGGAACAAACATGGGAATGTCCTTCTCCCTAACCCTAACATCTGCTGCGTGTGATACCTGGGTGGTGCTCTCTGGCAACCCATGTTCAATCCTTTGCTCAGCCAAGGTTCTATTCGCTTCTATCTGCATTTGTTTTGTTCTCTCTTTTTCTTTTTCGACCTGGGCTTTTTCTTTTTCGACCTGGGCTTTTTCTTTTTCTTTCTCCTGTTCCAACTCCAGTTCTCTTACTCTGGTTTTCTCTTTTTCTACTTCCAGTCTGGTTTTCTCTTTTTCTACTTCCAGCCTGGTTTTCTCTTTTTCTACTTCCAGCCTGGTTTTTTTCTTTTTCCTTCTCGGCTTCATTTTTCATCTGGAGTTCTAATTTCATCTTTTCCAGTTGGAACTGTCTCTCCTCACGCTGCATCTGGAGCTCTAACTGGAACCTTTCCAAGCTCCTATTTCGGCTACTCCTGCTACTGCGGCTACTCTTGCTGCTCCTACTCGATCCCTGGGATCTCACTTCATCCTGCCCATCATCCTCCTTTCCACTTTCAGCTCCTTTTTGGGCTCCTTGCTCTGCCGCTTCATTTTTGGCTCTTAACTGCCTCAGGATCTCATCCTTCATCCCAGCTACTTTAGATGCTTTCAACCTAATGCCACATTTTTCTGCTATTTGTTTCAATTGATCCCTCGTGCAACCTTCCAAGTCCTCTGGCTTGCCTGACTCCACAAATGCTTGCACCTTATCCATCTTTGTCCTGTGAGTCTTCCCAAGAGAGAGAGTATACACCTGCCGGTCACACAGTTTATTTCAGCAAGGGTGTACAAATCCACTCTTGGACAGGGTGTGGGTGTGTCAGTTCACTCTCCCGGACACAGGCCCCCAATTTATTATAGATTGTGTGTTGGTTGGTGGTGTTGTCGTCGTTGCGTGTTCCTCCTTTACGGACAACCCAACCCACAACTCGGCAGAGTGCTTTTACTTCACTAGGAGATTACACTAGGCGCATCTGGCTCTTGGAGAGGGGTTCAACGTCACACGTTTAGGGGATGCGGCTCCAACACTCAGCCTCGTTGTCACGTGCACACACCCACTCGAGCCGGTGTGACTCCCCACTCTCTCCTTATGTGATATGATCTCAATCCCCTTTGACTTATTAGTATTACCTTCTACCCTGTCCACAGCGGTGGTTCTTGGTTCTTTCTCTCTCTCTCTCTTTCTTTACTATTTCCTGGGAAGCCTCACTAGGACAAGGGCAAACACCAGCAAATTAGAATACATTTACTGGACAAAGCACATACACAATACATACACACATATAATAATAATGAATCCTATACTCTATACCATTACAATCAGATTGCACTCCAACACCATCAGAACTCTATCAGCAGCCTATCAAGTGGTATTCTATCTCCTGGTTCACCACCTGATACTATCAACCTCCTCAAGTAGGTCAAGTCTACATACACTGTTGCACCATCAGCAAGAGAATATATATATGTATCTATAAATGTGTACAAAGAAAATCAGCATGTAAATGCAATAACATAAGCCTATTAATACCTAAAGCCTACCTAAAGCCTATTAATTCCACTGACGTCAATGAGATAATCCTTTCCCTTAAAACCAAGTCTGGTGCCCTTGAGGAGATACCAACTTTAATTTACAAAAAAGCCTCCAGATCTTTAGCCCCTGTTATTGCTTTGCTCTTCAACAAGTCACTTGAACTCCAAACCTTCCCAGATATTCTAAAAAAAGCGAGAGTAACGCCTGTCCACAAATGTGGTAATCTCACAGATGTTAACAACTACAGACCTATATCTATCCTGCCAAACTTGTCAAAAATTTTTGAAAAACTAATCTATAAGCAGCTTTACTCATATCTAGCCAAACTCAATATACTTAGCCCTTGCCAATATGGCTTCAGACCCAAAAAAAGCACTAACGATGCACTTATTAGTATGCTTAACTCGATTCATACAGCTCTTGATAAAAATGAGTTCTCTGTTGGGTTGTTTGTGGACCTGCGTAAAGCTTTTGACAGTGTCAACCACCAAAACCTTCTTCTTAAATTACATCATTATGGAGTCAGAGGACACTCCCTACAATACCTCAAATCCTACCTTACTGACAGGCTCCAATATGTTTCTGTGAATAATACAATTTCTCCCACCCTACCCATCAACATTGGTGTTCCCCAGGGCAGCATACTTGGCCCTCTCCTCTTTCTCATCTACATTAATGACCTTCCAAATGCCTCCCAACACCTCAAACCAATTCTATTTGCTGACGACACAACCTTCATTTACTCCAGTCCTGATCCCCTTGCTCTAAATGCCACAGTAAATACTGAGCTAAATAAAGTCCATCTGTGGCTAACTGCCAACAAACTCACCCTTAACATTGACAAAACCTTTTATATTCTGTTTGGCAATAAATCCTCTAATCAAATAAATCTCAAAATAAACAATACCCAAATTTGTAACAAATTAGATGGCAAATTCCTTGGCATTCTCATTGACCACAAGCTTAATTTCCAGGGACACATTCTAAACATATCAAAAAAAGTTTCAAAAACTGTGGGCATTCTTTCTAAGATCAGATATTATGTACCACGCCCTGCCCTGGTGACTCTCTATTACTCCCTTATCTATCCATATCTCAACTATGGTATTTGTGCTTGGGGCTCTACTACCCAAAATCACTTACGTCCTCTAATTACTCAACACAAAGCTGCTATTAGGACAATATCCAATTCTGGCCCCAGACACCACTCGGTACCCCTACTTAAATCTCTGAATATGTTAGACATTAAGTCACTGCACATTCTCTCATGTGTATTATACATATATAAAACGCTAAACTATAATGCCAATCCTGATCTCAAAAGCTTCATAGAAGGTTGTATCAGAACCCATGAGCATCACACCAGAAATAAATACAGTTTTGATATTCCTAGAGTACGACTTAATCAAACTAGAAATGCTCTACAAATCAAGGGGCCCAGAATGTGGAATGACCTTCCCAACCATGTTAAAGACTGCACCTCTCTCAACCAGTTTAAGTTAAAAGCGAAGCTATACCTAATAAATTCCCTGTAACCTACCTTACCCTTCTATTGTCAACCAATGTCTGTTTTTTTCTTTAAAGAGTGCTGTTTGTCGACATAATTGTATTTGTGCTGCTTTTTCATCTATGTTTTCATTTCTTGTTTTCATTCTACTCATTATGCTCAATTAGTATTAATCTTGTCATTTAAGTTTATCATGCCCGAAACGCTTTGCGTAATAGTGGGTTTAGGCATTGTATGTACTAGCTATACCTATAAGTTAAACAATCCTTGTAAATATTTATTGTATGTATGTACCTTACCTAAATAAAATTGTATTGTATTGTATTGTAAAACATATATCAGTATAAATGTTCCTTGATACACAACAATGATCAATCGATCACTCTGTCAGTCCTAGAACACATACATCTGTAGGTAATCCAGCCTACGATTGTAACTCTAAACTTCAGTATAAAACACTCCTTGACATAAGAATGTAAACAATCACTCACCTCTCACTGCGTCTTGCACGCTAATGACAACCAAACACTATCAACTCCCTACAAGTAATCCACCAGAACTTCCTTTCTACCTCTGGAAGTTCACTACCCTGATATCTTTAGGTTCTTCCGGGCTTCACTACCAGGATCCTCTGCAATTCCTCCAGGATGCTACACCATGAAGTTTTCCTTGAGCAACTATGGTGCTTCACTACCTCTACTAGGGTCCTCCACAGCTCTCCTGGCTGCTACACCATGAAGTTCCCTCGAGCAACTACTGTGCTTCACCACCTCTACAGAAGCACGTGACACTCCTCTTCACTGCTTCTCCTCACAGCTCGAGGTCCTCTGCTCCACTACCTTGCAGTCTCATCAACTACTCCCTCTGTGCTGGCTTCAAAGTTCTCAGCAACTTCTTCCCCAAAGACAAACCTGCAACCCATTGACACTCCAATAAAAATGTTTCCCCTTTAACACATAAACAAAAATAATCACACAATATGTTTGCCTCAAACCTCTATCTGTCCTCTACATACAGTGAGAGTGAACTCCCCCATTGGGCGGGTCCATGCTCCACCTCGACCGGTGGGTGTGAGTCACACTGGGAGGGTCCTCCGCCGTCAGGAGCCGGGCTCCCTCAGTTGCCTGCCAGCGCTCAGAGGAGACGGATGTCGCTCCGTGTTCCTCCCTCTCCACTCTCTTATTTTAGGCTTCCTGCCTTACCAAAATATTTCTAACTTATAAATAAGCATCGCTACTGTTGCTGGGCACACGACCAACTACAAGCAATCACTATGAACTGGCGTATATCATGCTTACCACAGATTATCTGGTCGAGGGCGCTCCTCCCTCTGACGAAGCTTGGTCAGGGCGCTTCCACGGCCCACAATAATGCCTCTGGGCGGTTTAATACTCTCCTCGTCGACCAGGACTTGAGACCACAACGTTCCCAGCTCGATTCTACAGCTGGCACGTCTACACACTTCTCTTCTCTTGGAGATATATCACTAGGGGTTCCTTTCTGACGGGAGCTCAAATGGAGCGCGGCTTTCCCCCTGCGATGTCTGGCCTCAAGTGAGGTCAAAGCCCTACAGAAGCGAGCCTCACGCCTCCAGCAAAATGTCCACATCTCCTAGCCAGTCATTTATCTGTTTCCTTATGCACTGCCCATAATCTTAAATTGTTATTTGAATCCAACAAACTATTTTACATATGTGTTATCACCTCCATATTTCCTAGACCTTCCGGTTAGCTCAGGCTTGCTGAATAACTCTCAAGGAGGGAGACTCGTTTCTCCTGCATAACAATATATACATATATTGTTATGATCTCAGCCTGTAGGAGAAACGAGTCTCCCTCCTTGAGAGTTATTCAGCAAGCCTGACCTAACCGGAAGGTCTAGGAAATATAGAGGCGATAACACAGATGTAAAATAGTTTGTTGGATTCAATGAACAGTTTAAGATTATGGGCAGTGAAGAAAAAACAGATAAATGACTGACTAGAAGATGTGGACATTTTGCTGGAGGCTTGAGGCTCGTTTCTGGAGGGCTATGACCTTACTTGAGGCCAGACATCGCAGGGGGAAAGCCGCGTTCCGTTGAGCTCCCGTCAGAAGGGAACCCCTAGTGATATATCTCGAAGAGAAGAGAAGTGTGCAGACGTACCAGCTGTGGAATCGAGCTGGGGATGTGTGGTCTCAAGTCCTGGGCGACGAGGAGTGTTTATTAAACCGCCCAGAGAAATTTTCGTGGGCTGTGTGGAGCGCCCTGACCAGACGCCGTCAGAGGGATAGCGCCCTCGACTAGACAATCTGTGGTAAGCACGATATACGCCAGTTCATAGTGATTGCTTGTAGTTGGTCGTGTGCCCAGCGACAGTAGCGATGTTTATTTATAAGTTAGACCTGTTTTGATAAGGCAGAAAGCCTAAAATAAGAGAGTGGAGAGGGAGGAACATGGAGTGACATCCGTCTCCTCTGAGCGCTGGCAGGCAACTGAGGGAGCCAGGCTCCTGACAGGGAGGACCCTCCCAGCATGAGTGAGGACCGCCGCCGGGCGAGGTGGAGTATGGACCCGCCCAAAACGGGGAAGTCCACTCTCACAGTATGTAGAGAGCAGATGGATATAGGGGCAAACATATTGTGTGGTTATTTTTTGTTTACTTGTTTAAGGGGAAACATTTTTATTGGAGTGTCGATGGGTTGCAGGTTTGTCTTTGGGGAAGAAGTTGCTGAGAACTTTGAAGCCAACACAGAGGGAGTAGTTGATGAGACTCCAAGGTAGTGGAGCAGAGGACCTCGAGCTGTGAGGAGAAGCAGTGAAGAGGAGTGTTTCGTGCTTCTATAGAGGTGGTGAAGCACCATAGTTGCTCGAGGGAACTTCATGGTGTAGCAGCCAGGAGAGCTGTGGAGGACCCTAGCAGAAGGGTGAAGCACCGTAGTTGCTCAAGGAAACTTCATGGTAGCAGCCTGGAGGAGCTGCAGAGGATCCTGGTAGTGAAGCCCGGAAGAACCTGAAGAGATCAGGGTAGTGAACTTCCAGAGGTGGAAAGGAAGTTCTGGTGGATTACTTGTAGGGAGTTGATAGTGTTTGGTTGTCATTAGCGTGCAAGACGCAGTGAGAAGTGAGTGATTGTTTGCATTCTTATGTCAAGGAGTGTTTTATACTGAAGTTTAGAGTTACAGTCGTAGGCTGGATTACCTACAGATGTATGTGTTCTAGGACTGATAGAGTGATCGATTGATCATTGTTGTGTATCAAGGAACATTTATAATGATATATGTTATTGCATTCACATGCTGATTTTCTTTGTACACATTTATAGATACATATATATATTCTCTTGCTGATGGTGCAACAGTGTATGTAGACTTGATCAACTTGAGGAGGTTGATAGTATCAGGTGGTGAACCAGGAGATAGGATACCACTTGATAAGCTGATGATAGAGTTCTGATGGTGTTGGAGTGCAACCTGATTGTAATAATATAGAGTATAGGATTCATTATTATTATATGTGTGTATGTATTGTGTATGTGCTTTGTCCAGTAAATGTATTCCAATTTGCTGGTGTTTGCCCTTGTCCTAGTGAGGCTTCCCAGGAAATAGTAAAGGAAGAGAGAGAGAGAGAAAGAACCAAGAAACACCGCTGTGGATAGGGTAGGCTGGAAGATTAGTAAGTTAAAGGGGATTGAGGAGATCATATCACATAAGGAGAGAGTGGGGAGTCACAGTGGCTCGAGTGGGTGTGTGCACGTGACAACGAGGCTAAGTGTTGTAGCCGCATCCCTTAAATGTGTGACGTTGAGCCCCTCTCCAAGAGCCAGAAGCGCCTAGTGTGATCTCCTCGCGAGGTATAAGCACTCTACCGAGTTGTGGGTTGGGTTGTCTGCAAAGGAGGAAAAACACGACAACACCACCAACCCAAAACTATAATATATAAATATATATATATATATATATATATATATATATATATATATATATATATATATATATATATATATATATATATATATATATATATATATATATATATATATATATATGTCGTACCTAGTAGCCAGAACTCACTTCTCAGCCTACTATGCAAGGCCCGATTTGCCTAATAAGCCAAGTTTTACTAAATTAATATATTTTCTCTAATTTTTTTCTTATGAAATGATAAAGCTACCCATTTCATTATGTATGAGGTCAATTTTTTTTTATTTGAGTTAAAATTAACGTAGATATATGACCGAACCTAACCAACCCTACCTAACCTAACCTAACCTATCTTTCTAGGTTAGGTTAGGTTAGGTAGCCAAAAACGTTAGGTTAGGTTAGGTTAGGTAGGTTAGGTTGTCGAAAAAACATTAATTCATGAAAACTAGGCTTATTAGGCAAATCGGGCCTTGCATAGTAGGCTGAGAAGTGAGTTCTGGCTACTAGGTACGACATATATATATATATATATATATATATATATGTCGTACCTAGTAGCCAGAACTCACTTCTCAGCCTACTATTCAAGGCCCGATTTGCCTAATAAGCCAAGTTTTCCTGAATTAATATATTTTCTCTAATTTTTTTCTTATGAAATGATAAAGCTACCCATTTCATTATGTATGAGGTCAATTTTTTTTTATTGGAGTTAAAATTAGCTTAGATATATGACTGAACCCAACCAACCCTACCTAACCTAACCTAACCTATCTTTATAGGTTAGGTTAGGTTAGGTAGCCGAAAAAGTTAGGTTAGGTTAGGTTATTTAGGTTAGGTAGTTGAAAAACAATTAATTCATGAAAACTTGGCTTATTAGGCAAATCGGGCCTTGCATAGTAGGCTCAGAAGTGCGTTCTGGCTACTAGGTACGACATATATATATATATATATATATATATATATGTCGTACCTAGTAGCCAGAACTCACTTCTCAGCCTACTATTCAAGGCCCGATTTGCCTAATAAGCCAAGTTTTCCTGAATTAATATATTTACTATAATTTTTTTCTTATGAAATGATAAAGCAACCCTTTTCTCTATGTATGAGGTCAATTTTTTTTATTGGAGTTAAAATTAACGTAGATATATGACCGAACCTAACCAACCCTACCTAATCTAACCTAACCTATATTTATAGGTAAGGTTAGGTTAGGTAGCCAAAAAAAGCTAGGTTAGGTTAGGTTAGGTAGGTTAGGTAGACGAAAAAACATTAATTCATGAAAACTTGGCTTATAAGGCAAATCGGGCCTTGAATAGTAGGCTGAGAAGTGCGTTCTGGCTATTAGGTACGACATATATATATATATATATATATATATATATATATATATATATATATATATATATATATATATATATATATGTCGTACCTAGTAGCCAGAACGCACTTCTATGCCTACTATGCAAGGCCCGATTTGCCTAATAAGCCAAGTTTTCATGAATTAACTGTTCTTCGACTACCTAACCTACCTAACCTAACCAAACCTAACTTTTTCGGCTACCTAACCTAACCTTACTTATAAAGATAGGTTAGGTTAGGTTAGGTAGGGTTGGTTAGGTTCGGTCCTATATCTATGTTAATTTTAACTCCAATAAAATAAAATTGACCTCATACATAATGAAATGGGTAGCTTTATCATTTCATAAGAAAAAAATTAGAGAAAATATATTAAATCAGGAAAACTTGGCTTATTAGGCAAATCGGGCCTTGCATAGTAGGCTGAGAAGTGCGTTCTGGCTACTAGGTACGACATATATATATATATATATATATATATATATATATATATATATATATATATATATATATATATATATATATATATATATATATATATATATTATTAAATATGACCGAAAAAGTAAGATTAATAATTCTAACACGAATTCTCTCAATCTTTCGTACATTTCTTTTCACTGTTGGAGGTAATTCAAAAATCAATTCTCCAAAATTCATTTTTATTTCTAGTCTAGTCTTGGTACGACATATATATATATATATATATATATATATATATATATATATATATATATATATATATATATATATATATATATATATATATGTCGTACCTAGTAGCCAGAACGCACTTCTCAGCTTACTATGCAAGGCTCGATTTGCCTAATAAGCCAAGTTTTCCTGAAATAATATATTTTCTCTATTTTTTTTCTTATGAAATGATAAAGCTATCCATTTCATTATGTATGAGGTTAATTTTTTATTATTGGAGTTAAAATTAACGTAGATATATGACCGAACCTAACCAACCCTACCTAACCTAACCAACCCTACCTAACCTAACCTAACCTATCTTTATAGGTTAGGTTAGGTAGCCGAAAATGTTAGGTTAGGTTAGGTTAGGTAGGTTAGGTAGTCGAAAAAACATTAATTCATGAAAACTTGGCTTATTAGGCAAATCGGGCCTTGCATTGTAGGCTGAGAAGTGCGTTCTGGCTAATAGGTATGACATATATATATATATATATATATATATATATATATATATATATATATATATATATATATATATATATATATATATATATATATATATATATATATATATATATATATATATATGTCGTACCTAATAGACAGAACGCATTTCTCAGCCAACTATGCATGGCCCAATTTGCCTAATAAGCCAAGTTTTTATGAATTAATGTTTTTTCGACTACCTAACCTACCTAACCTAACCTAACCTAACTTTTTCTGCTACCTAACCTAACCTAACCGATAGAGATAGGTTAGGTTAGGTTAGGTAGGGTTGGTTAGGTTCGGTCATATATCTACGTTAATTTTAACTCCAATAAAAAAAAATTGACCTCATACATAATGAAATGGGTAGCTTTATCACTTCATAAGAAAAAAATTAGAGAAAATATATTAATTCAGGAAAACTTGGCTTATTAGGCAAATCGGGCCTTGCATAGTAGGCTGAGAAGTGCGTTCTGGCTATTAGGTACGACATATATATATATATATATATATATATATATATATATATATATATATATATATATATATATATATATATATATATATATGTCGTACCTAGTAGCCAGAACGCACTTCTCCGCCTACTATGCAAGGCCCGAGTTGCCTAATAAGCCAAGTTTTCATGAATTAATATATTTTCTCTAATTTTTTTCTTATGAAATGATAAAGCTACCAATTTCATTATGTATGAGGTCAATTTTTTTTTATTGAAGTTAAAATTAACGTAGATATATGACCGAACCTAACCAACCCTACCTAACCTAACCTAACCTATCTTTATAGGTTAGGTTAGGTTAGGTAGCCGAAAAAGTTAGGTTAGGTTAGGTTAGGTAGGTTAGGTAGTCGAAAAACAATTAATTCATGAAAACTTGGCTTATTAGGCAAATCGGGCCTTGCATAGTAGGCTGAGAAGTGCGTTCTGGCTACTAGGTACGACATATATATATATATATATATATATATATATATATATATATATATATATATATATATATATATATATATATATATATATATATATATGTCGTACCTAGTAGCCAGAACTCACTTCTGAGCCTACTATGCAAGGCCTGCAAGTTTTCCAGAATTAATATTTTTTCTCTAATTTTTTTCTTACGAAATGATAAAGCTACCCATTTCATTATGTATGAGGTCAATTTTTTTTATTGGAGTTAAAATTAATGTAGATATAAGACCGAACCTAACCAACCCTACCTAACCTAACCTAACCTATCTTTATAGGTTAAGTTGGGTTAGGTAGTAGAAAAAGTTAGGTTAGGTTAGGTTAGGTAGGTTAGGCAGTCGAAAAAACATTAATTCATGAAAACTTGGCTTATTAGGCAAATCGGGCCTTGCATAGTAGGCCGAGAAGTGCGTTCTGGCTACTAGGTACGACATATATATATATATATATATATATATATATATATATATATATATATATATATATATATATATATATATATATATATATATATATATATATATATATATATATATATATATATGTCGTACCTAATAGCCAGAACGCACTTGTCAGCCTACTATGCAAGGCCCGATTTGCCTAATAAGCCAAGTTTTCCTGAATTAATATATTTTCTCAAATTTTTTTCTTATGAAATGATAAAGCTACCCATTTTATTATGTATGAGGTCATTTTTTTTTATTTGAGTTAATATTAACGTAGATATATGACCAAACCTAACCAACCCTACCTAACCTAACCTAACCTATCTTTATAGGTTAGGTTAGGTTAGGTAGCAGAAAAAGTTAGGTTAGGTTAGGTTAGGTCGGTTAGGTAGTCGAAAAACAATTAATTCATGAAAACTTGGCTTATTAGGCAAATCGGGCCTTGCATAGTAGGCTGACAAGTGCGTTCTGGCTATTAGGTACGACATATATATATATATATATATATATATATATATATATATATATATATATATATATATATATATATATATATATATGTCGTACCTAGTAGCCAGAACTCACTTTTTGGCCTACTATTCAAGGCCCGATTTGCCTAATAAGCCAAGTTTTCATGAATTAATTGTTTTTCGACTACCTAACCTACCTAACCTAACCTAACCTAACTTTTTCGGCTACCTAACCAAACCTAACCTATAAAGATAGGTTAGGTTAGGTTAGGTAGGGTTGGTTAGGTTCGGTCATATATCTATGTTAATTTTAACTCCAATAAAAAAAATTGACCTCATACATAATGAAATGGGTAGCTTTATCATTTCATAAGAAAAAAATTAGAAAAAATATATTAATTCAGGAAAACTTGGCTTATTAGGCAAATCGGGCCTTGAATAGTAGGCCAAAAAGTGAGTTCTGGCTACTAGGTACGACATATATATATATATATATATATATATGTCGTACCTAGTAGCCAGAACGCACTTCTGAGCCTACTATGCAAGGCCCGATTTGCCTAATAAGCCTAGATTTCCTGAATTAATATATTTTCTCATTTTTTTTTCTTATGCAATGAGAAAGCTACCCATTTCGTTATGTATGAGGCCAATTTTTTTTTATTGGAGTTAAAACTAACGTAGATATATGACTGAACCTAACCAACCCTACCTAACCTAACCTAACCTATCTTTATAGGTTAGGTTAGGTTAGGTAGCCGAAAAAGTTAGGTTAGGTTAGGTTAGGTAGGTTAGGTCGTTGAAAAACAATTAATTCATGAAAACTTGGCTTATAAGGCAAATCGGGCCTTGAATAGTAGGCTGAGAAGTGCGTTCTGGCTATTAGGTACGACATATATATATATATATATATATATATATATATATATATATATATATATATATATATATATATATATATATATATGTCGTACCTAGTAGCCAGAACGCACTTCTCAGCCTACTATGCAAGGCCCGATTTGCCTAATAAGCCAAGTTTTCATGAATTAATTGTTTTTCGACAACCTAACCTACCTAACCTAACCTAACCTAACTTTTTCGGCTACCTAACCTAACCTAACCTATAAAGATAGGTTAGGTTAGGTTAGGTAGGGTTGGTTAGGTTCGGTCATATATCTACGTTAATTTTAACTCAAATAAAAAAAAATTGACCTCATACATAATGAAATTGGTAGCTTTATCATTTCAGAAGAAAAAAATTAGAGAAAATATATTAATTCAGGAAAACTTGGCTTATTAGGCAAATCGGGCCTTGCATAGTAGGCTGAGAAGTGCGTTCTGGCTACTAGGTACGACATATATATATATATATATATATATATATATATATATATATATATATATATATATATATATATATATATATATACATATACATATACATATACATATACATACATACATACATACATACATATACACACATATACCCATATACACATACATATACACACACATATACACATACATATTCACAATTATACACACCTACACATACATACACACCTCTGACTCTCTCGCTCCATCCTCTCCCATTTCGGTGGTCGCGCCACTGTTCCTGCTATGGAGGTTTCTTTGACCCCCCCCCCCCCCTTTCCTCTCAGTTGCTGCCCTGGCTGAGGTGCGCTCCCCAGTTTCTACCCCTCCTCCTGCGGCTGTCCTTGACCCTCGGTTGTCTCCCCCTCCTCCTCCTCCTCCTCCGAACCCTGCTCGTCCTCCTCTGGTCGGTCCTCCTGATCCCTTCCCTCCATCCTTACTCAGTTTACCCATGCCGCCTAACCCGGACTTCACTGACCCTGATCCTGAGCCTGTGCTTCTTTAACGTGCTGTGTTCCTTTTTCACCTTTGTTTCTTCATTGTTCTCTGTTGCTGTCCTTTTTCTTCTTGTTGATGTCTATTCTTCAATGGTTTATGCCTATTTCCATGAACTCCAACTTCTGATTTCACAGCTTTCGCACCTTTGTGTCTGTCTCCAGGAGCCGATGCTTGGTGCTCGTCCTGGTCGCTCCCGTAGCAATTCTTACTTTCTCTTCCCTCCTTCCCCAGCTTTTGCTGGGGCCCGTTCCTCTTCTGCTCTCTTCATTCGTTCCGACGTTCCCTTCGTTCCCCTACTTTTTCCATCGCCTCTCCAATGTTCTGCTGCACGTGTCTTTTGCGTAAATGGTATACGGTGTGTTCCATTTATCTCCCCCTGAAATGTCCCGCTTTCTCTTCCTGATCTTAAACACCTACTGGACTCCTTGCCGGAGCTTATGCTCCTGCTGGGTGATTTCAATTGTTGACATACCCTTTAGAGTGATGTTCTGACAAATACCCGGGGTCGCTTTCTTGAACAGTTCATCCTCTCTTTTTCCCTATCTCTTCTGAATTCTGGTGAGCCCACTCATTTGGACTCTCGGACTCACACCCTTTCTCGTCTTGATCTTTCTCTCTGCTCGTCGTCTCTTTACTTGGATTTCTCGTGGTGGGTTCTTGATGACCTCCAAGGCAGTGACCATTTCCCCATCCTTGTTACCTTTTTCTCTTTTCACCCTCCCCACTCCTTCCCTAGGTGGAAGTTTGCCAAGGCAGATTGGAACCTATTTACCCTCCGTGCTGCTCTCTCTGACCTCTCCCTTCTGCCTCTCCCTCGCGCCCTCCTCCTTTTTCATGACACCATCTTCGATGCTGCCCTTTGCTCTATTCCTCGCTCTTCCTCTCAGGGACCACGGAAGTGCTTTCTCTGGTGTAATGTGGACTGTGCTCGAGCTGTCTGCTGTAAGCATACAGCCTGGAAGAGACACTGCCCCCGGCAGACGCTGATTTTTTTCTTTTGTTTCGGAAGGCAAGTGCGGTGGCCAGTAGGGCCATCCGTACAGCTAAGCATGAGTGTTGGAAGTCTTATGTTTCCACCATTACGTCCGAAACTCCTCTGCCACAGATCTTTAAGTGTATCCACAAGATAGCGGGTAAGTTCGTTCCCAATGTCTCACCGGTCCTTCACCTCCGTGGTACTCTTGTGGCGGACCCGTTGCAGGTCGGGACCGAACTGGGTTCCCACTTTTCTTCTGTTAGTTCTGGTTCTCATCTTCCACAATCTTTCCTTCTTCGTAAACCTGTTTTTGAATCTCGTCCTTTAGATTTCTGCACCTATCTCAGACTTCACTATAACGATCCCTTCTTTCTCTCTGAACTTCAGTCTGCCTTGGCCCTCTGCGGTTCTACGGCGTCAGGCTCCGATGGCATTCATTATGAGATGCTTCGCCATCTTCCTCCGTGCACGTCTCAGTATTTACTGAGTCTGTATAATCGGGTCTGAGAATCGTCGTCAGTCCCTGAGGACTGACTGGCTCGATGCCGTTGTCCTCCTTGTTCGGAAACCAGGATCTTTTGGGACATCCCCTAAGGACTTCCGCCCTATTGCCCTCACGAGTTGTCTCTGCAAACTCTTTGAGCTTATGGCTAACGTTCGTCTGATGTGGTTCTTAGAACGCTATCACCACCTCTCCCCCTTCTCAATTTGGTTTTCGCAAGTGAATCAGCACAACAGATGTCCTGGTGAACTTGGAGGTCTATATTCGTACTGCTTTTGCTGCAAAGACCTCCGTTGTTGCCGACCTTTTTTGACCTGGAAAAGGCTTACGACACCACTTGGCGATATCATATTCTTTTTGCCCTCGTGGTAATCTCCCTTTCTTTCTCCAAAGCTTCCTCTCTCATCGTTCCTTTCGAGTGAGGCTTTGTGCCACTCTCTCTGCCTCTTTTCAGCAATACAAGGGTGTGCCCGAAGGTAGTGCACTAGTGCAAGAGCACTACTCTTTTTCTGGTTGCCCTCAATGGTCTTCTTTCCTCTCTTCCTTCTGCTATCTTCTTCGCTCTCTATGTCCACGATCTAACCCCTTGTTGTCTGAGTGATGATTCGCCTCTCCTTCAACGGCGGCTTCAACTTGTGATTGATGCCGTGTCGTCTTGGGCCACCGATCATGGCTTCAGGTTCTCTACGTCTAAGACTTGTGCCATGACTTTTACTCGGAAGTGTGTCATTCTTCACCTCTCTTTGTCACTTTATGGTCACCCCCTTGT
Organism: Procambarus clarkii; assembly: GCF_040958095.1. Lineage (NCBI taxonomy): Eukaryota > Metazoa > Arthropoda > Malacostraca > Decapoda > Cambaridae > Procambarus > Procambarus clarkii. The sequence continues at coordinate 22,971,850 of NC_091225.1, forward strand.
GTACAAGGATTCCGCTAAGCTTTAGGGGTTAATCTTTGACACTTGTTTATCTTGGTCGCCCCATATCTCTTAACTCCGAGTTGAATGCTCTAAGGCCCTTACCCTCCTAAAGGTTTTGTCCTGTACTTCTTAGGGAGCAGATAGGCGCACTCTCCTCGCTTTACATTCCTCTCTCGTCCTGCCTAAACTCGATTATGGTTGCCCTGCTTACTCGTCTTCTTCTCCTTCTACTCTTCGCCATCTTGATACTTTGCACCATACTGGGTTGCGCCTCAGCTCTAGTGCCTTTTGTTCGACTCCCGCCCTCAGCTTGTATGTTGACACTGGCTTCCTATCTCTCCAGGATCGCCGTAATCGCTACTGTCTTCGCTATCTTGCGCGGTCCTTGCAACATCCTTCCTCTCGCCTCTGTCATGCTTTAACTTTTACCCGTCCTGTAGTTCCTGTTCCTCTTCACCACCTCCCTCTTTGTCCGGTTATCTCGCTTACAAGATACTCTTTCAGTTCGCATTTCTAATATTTCTCCTCATATTGTTCCTTCCTTGCCCCCCTGTGAAGAGTCCCCCCTTTCCGAAGTTTTGCACATCCATCCACCACATCACTAAAGCTTTTACCCTTCCTACGGTTCTGAAACGCCTTTTCCTTGAACACTTTTCTTCGCATTTCCTTCTCCATTTCCATCTTCACCAATGGGTCTAAGTCTGTGGACGGTGTAGGCTACTCTGCTGTTTTTCCTGACCACACTTATATGTGTCGCCTACCTCTGGAGACTAGCATCTTCACAGCAGAACTTTATGCTATTCTCTACGCTCTTCGTCTCCTGCTTTCTCGTTGTCAATCTTCCTTTGTGGTTGTCGTTGACTCTCGTAGTGCCCTCATGGCTATTGGGTCCTTTAATCCGGTCCATCCAGTGGTCGTCCAGATTCAAAATTGGCTGTTTCTTATTTCCAGTAAATGTAAGTCAGTTGAATTTTGCTGGGTTCTCAGCCAAATTTGTGTCTAATTAAATGAGCGTGTGGACGCTGCCACTAGGTAAGCTGTCCACTCTTGTCCCATCTCCCATAAAGGTATTCCTTATTCCAACTTTTACCAGTTATTCATTCCTCCATCCTTACCCGTTGGCAGGATTGTTGGTCTTCTGTTACTGGTAACAAACTGCATACTCTTAAGACTAGTGTGTCCTCATGGCCTTCCTCCTCCCACCATAACCAGCGATGGGAAACGGCTCTGGCGAGGTTGTGTATTGGCCATACATGCTTAACTCACGATCACTTAATGGAGTGCCGCCCTGCTCCTTATTGTCGAAATTGCATTGTCCCTCTTACGGTCATGCATATCCTTGATGAATGTCCTGACTTCCAGGATAAGCATATGTCTTGCTTTCCGACCGTCCCTCGCGGTTGCTTGTCTTGATAGAGTTCTTGGTGAATCAGATACTTTTGATATCGTACACCTTATGTGTTTCTGTTCTCATACTGGCATCCTTGGTGATATTTAGCACCCTCTGATTATTCCGCACATTTGATGGTGCTACATAGCCTTTCCGGTTTGGTGCCGTCTTTTGATAATTACTTACTTATTCAAGAGCATAATGTATGGAATGTGGGCATGCTGCAGAGGTTATTTATTACTAGGACCTGGATTCATCAAACAGTGACGCAAGTACACACGAACCTGTTGCTTTGTGTGTTCATCATTGGTGCCTTCATTTATATTTATTAAACCGTTTATGAGCCCCGAAGCACCAGGAGACTTTGAGGCAATAACAACAAATTGACAAAATTATAATAATAAGAAACATTTGACTGAGAAGTTTCGATGCTCGAAAACTGTTCAATAAATGTAAACAAACCTGCCAAAAATTGAGAAAAAATGTACAGGTTCGCAAATGGTTGATGAGTCCAGGTCCAGGACGTCCTAAAGCAACACATTACTATCCAGCTCCTCATTCTCATTACTGTCTCTATTCAACTTGCATAATACAGGCTGTTTCATTTTTTTTTATAATTTACGATGTACATATCTGAGTAACTACATAGTCTAGGCAAATGGAGATAAACAGGCTTAATGTTGAGAAAAATAGGATTTAGTCGTCAATATTCGAATGAGAAATTCAAAGGTATGTGGATTTCATGAACGATTTCCCAAGTTTTTCAATATGGGCGCCGTCTGTGACCAGACCCACGTCAAGTGGGGAGTCCGGTTCCCGCCACACACACCTGCAGCATGTGACAATCCTGGGTGACAGTCTACAGTGTGGCGGTGATGCTCTGCTGGACTTCCTCTAGGCCTGTAGGAAGATCGAGGACATAGGCCGGTCCCTTCACATAGCCCCAGAGAAAACAATCGCAATGTGTTGTGTCAAGTGAAGGTGGCGGCCATATCAACAGCACATTGTCTTCATCACCAGCACGCCTGATCCATCTTCCTGGCAGATTCTCACTGAGATAAGTCTGCACAGTGAGCTTCCAGTGAGATGAGGCTCCGTCCTGTTGAAAAATAACGGGTTGATGTTCATTTGCCATAAACTCGTCAATTGGCCTTTTCTGACTCATGTGCTGATAGACATCGCTGGTCACATTTTCCTCAAAGAAAAATGGGCCATGAAAATGATTCTTGGAGATGACGCAGAACACATTCATTTATGGTGAGTCCCTTGTGCGCTCCACCATGGCGTGGGGACTTTTTCGCCCCTGAATGCTAACATTATACTTATTGACTTTGCCATTTGAATGAAATGTGGCTCATCACTGAAAACATTCCGTTCTTCAAACTCGTCTTCTTGAAATTTCTCATGCATATCGACACAGAATTATTTGCGCTTTTGCTTGTCATGTCTTTAAGGCCTGAACGAGTTGCAGTTTGTAGGGTGTCATTATCAAGCGCTTCCTTGTGACACGCCAAAATGTCTTTGGAGGAATCTGGGTTTCCAGACATGCTCTTCTTGTGGACTTCCTAGAGCTTCGCAAAAATGTTTCCCGAACCCACTCGACCATCTTTCCGGATACTGGTGTTGTCCAGTATCCTTTTGCTCTTCATAGACAGCCTTTCTCTGTGAACCTTTTGTGCCATGTCCAAACCTGCATTGCAGTTGATGTTTTTTTACCGAATTCTCTCACAAATGTACGCTACACAGTCTTGTGCAACTGTGTTCTAGCATGCTCTAACACATCTGGGACTGTGGGTGAGTGGACAGCGCTTAGGACTCGTAATTCTAAGGTCCGGGTTCGATTCCCGGCGCCGGTGGAAACAGATGGGCAGAGTTTCTTTCACCTTGATGCCCCTGTTACCTAGCAGTAAATAGGTACCTGGGAGTTAGACAGCTGTTACGGGCTGCTTCCTGGGTGTTTGTGTATTCATCTAGTTGTGGTTGCGGGGGTTGAGCTCTGGCTCTTTGGGTGTGTGTGTGTGGACAAAAAGTAGTTAGTAACAGTTGATTGATTGACAGTTGACAAGCGGACCGAAAGAGCAGAGCTCAACCCCCGCAAGCACAACTAGGTGAATACACAAAATGCCTTTTCTTTTCCAGTGAATGACATTTCTATACCTGAAAAGAAAAAAAACATTAAACACAGAATTTTGAGTTGTTTCTACACATCCTATTAAAATTTTAGATGATTTAAACGAGAATTGGTCAAATTATTTGATTACAAAATTATGTTTTTCTGAAACACCCTGTACAGTAGTAGGCAGGTATAGCGGATAAAACTGTAACTTGGGAGTTCGTGTCCTGACCCCTCATGTACCTCTGTAACCTTTTCCACTGCCGCCCACAGCATGGGTATGGGGTGCATAGTAAATGAACTAAACGATAATAACAAGTGACCTCGTATGACCTAGATTTCATGCATAAAACAATGACTCTCGCAACGCACTTAAAGTAATAATAGCAGATGAAGGTGGAAGAGGGCGGGCGAGGTACCGTCAACACACCGTGTTGTCATGGCGACCACAGCTGCACCACCCGCCCTCTTTTACACACCACACACCTGCACATTAGTCATAGGTACAGCTGTGCTGATACCATTATTTTTACCGATACAAATACTATTTTATTTACAGATACCGATACTATGAAATACACCGATACTGACTTATCTAACATGTCAGGACTTTACCACAATGACTGAAAAGAGGTTAAAATTATCGGCTGAGAATTGACCGATACTGATATATCGGTACATTTTAGAATGTACCCATCATCCAAAATTTAAAGTACCTATAGCACCCGAAAAATTCATTTTGTACTATTGGAATAATAAATGACAGACAAGTGAATCGGTGCAACAATATATTATAGCTAATGTATCCCAAGCCTAAATAAGCAATCCTAGGCCTAATATACGCAACGTTAGGTTAAATTTAGTACATATATGTACTATACTAGGCCTAGGAGAAATTAGATTTTTCTTTATCAGACTCTTAACTGCCGCTAAGAAGTCACAGGCAGCCGTTGAGTAGGTCACAGGCAGCCGTTGAGTAGGTCACAGGCAGCCGTTGGGTGGGTCACAGGCAGCCGTTGGGTGGGTCACAGGCAGCCGTTAGGTAGGTTAATGGTCCTACATTGATCCAGAGGGAAAATGTAAGACCTACATTGGCGGACAGACAGATCCGGAGTCAGGCAACAAACACCACACCCTACCTTACGAATAAGAGAGTTAGGTGAATCGTAGAGTGAGGTGTCCCCACAATTACAAATGTATAGATTTCTCCTTGTAATCTCACCAAACTACAACAACACCACGGCTTAGCCAAAGTCTCGGCCAAAGAAAAAAACGGAAGACCTAAAGGTCTATACTAACCCCACCAGCTTCATAACTGGTACAACCAGCTGGTTTCAGCACTCCGAGACTGAAATATACCATAAAAACCCTGCACCGTCTCCAGCCACCTGCACCGTCTCCAGCCACCTGCACCGTCCCCAGCCACCTGCACCATCCCCAGCCACCTGCACCTTCCCCAGCCACCGTCACCAGCCACCTGAACCGTCCCCAGCCACCTGCACCATCCCCAGCCACCTGCACCATCCCCAGCCACCTGCACCTTCCCCAGCCACCGTCACCAGCCACCTGAACCGTCCCCAGCCACCTGCACACACCCAACCACCTGCACCGTCCCCAGCCACCTGCACCGTCCCCAGCCACCTGCACTGTCCCCAGCCACCAGCACTGCCCCCAGCCACCTGCACCCTCCCCAGTCACCTGCACCCTCCCAGCCACCTGCACCGTCCCCAGCCAACTGCACTGTCCCCAGCCACCTGCACCGCCCCAGACCCAGCCACCTGCACCCTCCCCAGCCACCTGCACCCTCCCCAGCCACCTGCACTGTTCCCAGCCACCTGCCCCGTCCCCAGCCACCTGCACTGTCCCCAGCCACCTGCACCGCCCCCAGCCACCTGCACCGTTCCAGCCACTCGCACCGTCCCCAGCCACCTGCACCGTCCCCAGCCACCTGCACCATCCCCAGTCACAAGCACCATCCCCAGCCACCCGCACCGTCCCCAGCCACCCGCACGGTCCCCAGCCACCTGCACCATCCCCAGCCACCTGCACCGTCCCCAGCCACCTGCACCATCCCCAGCCACCTGCACCGTCCCCAGCCACCTGCACCATCCCCAGCCACCTGCACCGTCCCCAGCCACCAGCACCGTCCCCAGTTACCTGCACCATCCCCACCCACCTGCACCGTCCCCACCCACCTGCACCGTCTCCAGCCACCTGCACCGTCCCCAGCCACCTGCACCATCCCCAGCCACCTGCACCGCCCCCAGCCCCAGCCACCTGCACCCTCCCCAGCCACCTGCACCCTCCCCAGCCAACTGCACTGTCCCCAGCCACCTGCACCGCCCCCAGCCCCAGCCACCTGCACCCTCCCCAGCCACTTGCACCCACCCCAGCCACCTGCACTGTTCCCAGCCACCTGCCCCGTCCCCAGCCACCTGCACTGTCCCCAGCCACCTGCACCGCCCCCAGCCACCTGCACCGTTCCAGCCACTCGCACCGTCCCCAGCCACCTGCACCGTCCCCAGCCACCTGCACCATCCCCAGTCACAAGCAATTTCCCCAGCCTCCCGCACCGTCCCCAGCCACCCGCACCGTCCCCAGCCACCTGCACCATCCCCAGCCACCTGCACCGTCCCCAGCCACCTGCACCATCCCCAGCCACCTGCACCGTCCCCAGCCACCTGCACCATCCCCAGCCACCCGCACCGTCCCCAGCCACCTGCACCGTCCCCACCCACCTGCACCGTCCCCAGTTACCTGCACCGTCCCCAGCCACCTGCACCATCCCCAGCCACCTGCACCGTCCCCAGCCACCTGCACCATCCCCAGCCACCTGCACCATCCCCAGCCACCTGCACCGTCTCCAGCCACCTGCACCGCCCCCAGCCACCTGCACCGCCCCCAGCCACCTGCACCGTCCCCAGCCACCTGCACCATCCCCAGCCACCTGCACCGTCCCCAGCCACCTGCACCATCCCCAGCCACCTGCACCATCCCCAGCCACCTGCACCGTCCCCAGCCACCTGTACCGTCCCCAGCCACCTGCACCGTCCCCAGCCACCTGCACCGTCCCCAGCCACCTGCACCATCCCCAGCCACCTGCACCATCCCCAGCCACCTGCACCGTCCCCAGCCACCTGCACCATCCCCAGCCACCTGCTCCGTCCCCAGCCACCTGCACCGTCCCCAGCCACCTGCACCGCCCCCAGCCACCTGCACCGTCCCAGCCACTCGCACCGTCCCCAGCCACCTGCACCGTCCCCAGCCACCTGCACCATCCCCAGTCACAATTAAGCACCATCCCCAGCCACCTGCCCGTCCCCAGCCACCTGCACCATCCCCAGCCACCTGCACCGTCCCCAGCCACCTGCACCGTCCCCAGCCACCTGCACCGCCCCCAGCCACCTGCACCGTCCCAGCCACTCGCACCGTCCCCAGCCACCTGCACCATCCCCAGCCACCTGCACCATCCCCAGTCACCTGCACCGTCCCCAGCCACCTGCACCGTCCCCAGCCACCTGCACCGTCCCCAGCCACCTGCACCATCCCCAGTCACCTGCACCGTCCCCAGCCACCTGCACCATCCCCAGCCACCTGCACCATCCCTACCCACCTGCACCGTCCCCAGCCACCTGCACCGTCCCCACCCACCTGCACCGTCCCCAGCCACCTGCACCGTCTCCAGCCACCTGCACCGTCCCCAGCCACCTGCACCATCCCCAGCCACCTGCACCGTCTCCAGCCACCTGCACCGTCCCCAGCCACCTGCTCCGTCCCCAGCCACCTGCACCGTCCCCAGCCACCTGCACCGCCCCCAGCCACCTGCACCGTCCCAGCCACTCGCACCGTCCTCAGCCACCTGCACCGTCCCCAGCCACCTGCACCATCCCCAGTCACAATTAAGCACCATCCCCAGCCACCTGCCCGTCCCCAGCCACCTGCACCGTCCCAGCCACTCGCACCGTCCCCAGCCACCTGCACCATCCCCAGCCACCTGCACCATCCCCAGTCACCTGCACCGTCCCCAGCCACCTGCACCGTCCCCAGCCACCTGCACCGTCCCCAGCCACCTGCACCATCCCCAGTCACCTGCACCGTCCCCAGCCACCTGCACCATCCCCAGCCACCTGCACAATCCCTACCCACCTGCACCGTCCCCAGCCACCTGCACCGTCCCCACCCACCTGCACCGTCCCCAGCCACCTGCACCGTCTCCATCCACCTGCACCGTCCCCAGCCACCTGCACCATCCCCAGCCACCTGCATCATCCAAAGCCACCTGCACCGTCCCCAGCCACCAGCACCGTCCCCAGCCACCTGCACCATCCCCAGCCACCTGCACCGCCCCTAGCCCCCTGCCCCGTCCCCACCCACCTGCACCGTCTCCAGCCACCTGCACCGTCCCCACCCACCTGCACCGTCCCCAGCCACCTGCACCGCCCCCAGCCACCTGCACCGTCCCCAGCCACCTGCACTGTCCCCAGCCACCTGCACCACCCCCAGCCACCTGCACCGCCCCCAGCCCCAGCCACCTGCACCGCCCCCAGCCCCAGCCACCTGCACCCTCCCCAGCCACCTGCACTGTCCCCAGCCACCTGCACCGCCCCCAGCCGCAGCCACCTGCACCGCCCCCAGCCCCAGCCACCTGCACCCTCCCCAGCCACCTGCACTGTCCCCAGCCATCTGCACCGTCCCCAGCCACCTGCACTGTTCCCAGCCACCTGCACCGCCCCCTGCCACCTGCCCCGTCCCCAGCCACCTGCACTGTCCCCAGCCACCTGCACAGTCCCCAGCCACCTGCACCATCCCCAGTCACAAGCACCATCCCCAGCCACCCGCACCGTCTCCAGCCACCTGCACTATCCCCAGCCACCTGCACCGTCCCCATCCACCTGCACCATCCCCAGTCACAAGCACCATCCCCAGCCACCCGCACCGTCCCCAGCCACCTGCACCATCCCCAGCCACCTGCACCGTCCCCAGCCACCTGCACCGTCCCCAGCCACCCGCACCGTCCCCAGCCTCCTGCACTATCCCCAGTCACAAGCACCATCCCCAGCCACCCGCACCGTCCCCAGCCACCTGCACCGTCCCCAGCCACCTGCACCGTCCCCAGCCACCCGCACCGTCCCCAGCCACAAGCAACGTCCCCAGCCACCTGCACCGTCCCCAGCCACCTGCACCGTCCCCAGCCACCTGCACCGTCCCCAACCACAAGCACCGTCCCCAGCCACCTGCACCGTCCCCAGCCACCTGCACCATCCCCAGCCACCTGCACCGTCCCCAGCCACAAGCACCGTCCCCAGCCACCTGCACCGTCCCCAGTCACCTGCACCATCCCCAGCCACCTGCACCGTCCCCATGGCAGCCACCTGCACCGTTCCCAGCCACCTGCACCGTCCCCAGCCACCTGCACCGTCCCCAGCCACAAGCACCGTCCCCAGCCTCCTGCACCGTCCCCAGCCACCTGCACCGTCCCCAGCCACCTGCACCGTCCCCAGCCACAAGCACCGTCCCCAGCCACCTGCACCGTCCCCAGTCACCTGCACCATCCCCAGCCACCTGCACCGTCCCCAGCCACAAGCACCGTCCCCAGCCACCTGCACCGTCCCCAGCCACCTGCACCGTCCCCAGCCACCTGCACCGTCCCCAGCCACAAGCACCGTCCCCAGCCACCTGCACCGTCCCCAGTCACCTGCACCATCCCCAGCCACCTGCACCGTCCCCAGCCACCTGCACCGTCCCCAGCCACCTGCACCGTCCCCAGCCACCTGCACCGACCCCAGCCACAAGCACCGTCCCCAGCCACCTGCACCGTCCCCAGCCACCTGCACCATCCCCAGCCACCTGCACCGTCCCCAGCCACAAGCACCGTCCCCAGCCACCCGCACCGTCCCCAGCCTCCTGCACTATCCCCAGTCACAAGCACCATCCCCAGCCACCCGCACCGTCCCCAGCCACCCGCACCGCCCCCAGCCACCTGCACCGTCCCCAGTCACCCGCACCGTCCCCAGCCTCAAGCAACGTCCCCAGCCACCTGCACCGTCCCCAGCCACCTGCACCGTCCCCAGCCATCTGCACCGTCCCCAGCCACAAGCACCGTCCCCAGCCACCTGCACCGTCCCCAGCCACCTGCACCATCCCCAGCCACCTGCACCGTCCCCAGCCACAAGCACCGTCCCCAGCCACCTGCACCGTCCCCAGTCACCTGCACCATCCCCAGCCACCTGTACCGTCCCCAGCCACCTGCACCGTCCCCAGCCACCTGCACCGTCCCCAGCCACCTGCACCGTCCCCAGCCACAAGCACCGTCCCCAGCCACCTGCACCGTCCCCAGCCACCTGCACCGTCCCCAGCCACCTGCACCGTCCCCAGCCACAAGCACCGTCCCCAGCCACCTGCACCGTCCCCAGTCACCTGCACCATCCCCAGCCACCTGCACCGTCCCTAGCCACAAGCACCGTCCCCAGCCACCTGCACCGTCCCCAGCCACCTGCACCGTCCCCAGCCACCTGCACCGTCCCCAGCCACAAGCACCGTCCCCAGCCACCTGCACCGTCCCCAGTCACCTGCACCATCCCCAGCCACCTGCACCGTCCCCAGCCACCTGCACCGTCCCCAGCCACCTGCACCGTCCCCAGGCACCTGCACCGTCCCCAGCCACAAGCACCGTCCCCAGCCACCTGCACCGTCCCCAGCCACCTGCACCGTCCCCAGCCACCTGCACCGTCCCCAGCCACAAGCACCGTCCCCAGCCACCTGCACCGTCCCCAGCCACCTGCACCGTCCCCAGCCACCTGCACCGTCCCCAGCCACAAGCACCGTCCCCAGCCACCTGCACCGTCCCCAGTCACCTGCACCATCCCCAGCCACCTGCACCGTCCCCAGCCACAAGCACCGTCCCCAGCCACCTGCACCGTCCCCAGCCACCTGCACCGTCCCCAGCCACAAGCACCATCCCCAGCCACCTGCACCGTCCCCAGTCACCTGCACCATCCCCAGCCACCTGCACCGTCCCCAGTCACCTGCACCGTCCCCAGCCACCTGCACCGTCCCCAGCCACCTGCACCGTTCCCAGCCACCCGCACTGTCCCCAGCCACCCGCACTGTCCCCAGCCACCCGCACCGTCCCCAGCCACAAGCACCGTCCCCAGCCACCTGCACCGTCCCCAGCCACCTGCACCGTTCCCAGCCACCCGCACTGTCCCCAGCCACCCGCACCGTCCCCAGCCACCCGCACCGTCCCCAGCCACCCGCACCGTCCCCCGCCACAAGCACCGTCCCCAGCCACCTGCACCGTCCCCAGCCACCTGCACCGTTCCCAGCCACCCGCACTGTCCCCAGCCACCCGCACCGTCCCCAGCCACCCGCACCGTCCCCAGCCACCCGCACCGTCCCCAGCCACCCGCACTGTCCCCAGCCACCCGCTCCGTCCCCAGCCATCCGCACCGTCCCCAGCCACAAGCAATGTCCCCAGCCACACGCACCATCTCCAGCCACCTGCACCGTCCCCAGCCACCCGCACTGTCCCCAGCCACCCGCACCGTCCCCAGCCACCCGCACCGTCCCCAGCCACCCGCACCGTCCCCAGCCACCGGCACCGTCCCCAGCCACAAGCACCGTCCCCAGCCACCGGCACCGTCCCCAGCCACAAGCACCATCCCCAGCCACCCGCACCGTCCCCAGCCACCCGCACCGTCCCCAGCCACCGGCACCATCCCCAGCCACAAGCACCGTCCCCAGCCACACTATGTTGAGGGAAACATTGGATGAGGGCGCGCGCCGGTCCGCTGCCACCTGCTCACCACAGTAATTACCCAACCACCACCACCACAGGGAAGGTGCGCCGCTTAGTGTATTCTCGTGCCGTCCTGTAGCCACGGCGTGTGGTGTACTTGCTCCGGTAGTGTTGCGTTGTGTGATGTAACTATCACAGTGACTTTACGGTACTTACACGGGTGTGAGGGGTGACCTCAACCTGCCCCGGGTTGTGTTGTCATGTTTGGAAAGTGAAACTCAGTGGCTGAGGACCAATACAGCAATAGATAGGCTATAAATACGTCCCACACAAGATGACACAATTGTCTTGCCTGCTGAGGAACTTCACCAGTGGCATCGTGAATATAACTACATTGAAATATCAGTGGAGGATATGATATTTTTCATATATAGTTTACTTTATGACCAATGAGTTGGAGCAAGGATAACTGGACTGTGGTAACGCGTAGGAGCCGTGCTGAGGCAGCGGGTGGAGAGTCAGTAGCTGGTGGATGAATGAGGTGAAACCAGCACCCGCCTCCCTCGCCTCCAGCAGGAAGGTCTCCCCTTCTTCACAATATCTCGCTGCGTCAGGCATCTTAAGGCCATCAACTCGGCCGACATTGATCAAGGTCATCTGGCAACACAGGAGATTGGCGTGACTGTTGGTCGTGCGTGACTACCACCCAGTAGTACCACCCAGTACTACCACCCAATACTACCACCCAGTAGTACCACCCAGTACTACCACCCAATACTACCACCCAGTACTACCACCCAGTAGTACCACCCAGTACTACCACCCAGTACTACCACCCAATACTACCACCCAGTACTACTACCCAATACTACCACCCAACAACCTCAGACTTCGTGCTGGTGTACCCGGGTGCCCCGTCATGCCCTCTCCTCTATCTTACCAGTCTGGCACCAGAGTTACATAATGAGCTCATCATGCCGTGGATTCATCCAAAGGGTAAGTATTTCCGTGGATTTATCCAGAGGGTATGCACTGCCAAGGATTCATCCAGAGGGTATGTACTGCTGATGATTCATCAAGAGGGTATGTTCTGCCAAGAATTCATCCAGAGGGTAAGTACTTTCATGGATTCATCCAGAGGGTATATATTGCCAAGGATTTATCCAGAGGGTATGTACTGCCAAGGATTCATGCTGAGGGTAAGTACTTCTGTGGATTCTTCTAGAGGTTATGTACTGCTGAGGATTCATCCAGAGGGTATGTACTGCCAAGGATTCATCCAAAGAGTAGGTACTTCCATGGATTCGTCATGTCTAAAGGTCACATGCTGACCTGTGAGGGGGTAAGGAAAAAAAGAAGAGACTAGGGACCAACAAGGGGAGGAGGGAAAGGAACAGGGAAGAAAGAATTAAGAGAGATACAAAAGAGAGGAAAGAAGGAGTGTAAGGATGTATACGTAAGGGAAAACCTGCCCTGACGACACGTGTCGCTGTTGGGGAAGGTTTACGTTCTTTTTGGAGAGGCCTGTTAATTAATAAGTGGCAATTAAGTTTTAAACTGTGTTTACAAGAAGAGACATCTCCCGGTGGCAACCAGGACTGACATCTTGACCTGCTATAGCAACGTAGAGAGAGGAATACAGCAATTAAGTTTTAAACTGTGTTTACAAGAAGAGACATCTCCCGGTGGCAACCAGGACTGACATCTTGACCTGCTAAAGCAACGTAGAGAGAGGAATACAGCAATTAAGTTTTAAACTGTGTTTACAAGAAGAGACATCTCCCGGTGGCAACCAGGACTGACATCTTGACCTGCTAAAGCAACGTAGAGAGAGGAATACAGCAATTAAGTTTTAAACTGTGTTTACAAGAAGAGACATCTCCCGGTGGCAACCAGGACTGACATCTTGACCTGCTAAAGCAACGTAGAGAGAGGAATACAGAAAAATGAAAACGTAATAAGGAAGGAAGGAAGAGATAAACTATGTTACAACTCCCCCGCCCTCGTCCCTCGCCCCCCTCTGGAATTGATAAAATCGTGTGTATATGACAATAAAGCATGATTTTTCTCTTATCCTACACCCTAACACAAAAAATATAAAAAATTGCACCATGCTTTGACTCAACAAAATTACCAACCACCATTGTAACATTAAGTGGAGCTGAGTAGAGAATCGTAGCTTTCCTGACGACCTCCATCATCAATGTTAACATTAACAATTACCACAAAGAAATCACAGTGGCATGATATATCAGTGAAAATCATTTTGAGGCAATGGAGTAACTCGTGTGGGGAAATCTGACTCGTGGGATTTTATTATTTATTGTAATGATTTCTAAATTATAATTTATAATTAATTTATTTATTTATTTATTACGATTTATTTCTTACGATATATTCTTTATTTCTTACGAAATTGGACTGTATTGGATTGGATACAGTCCAATTTCTTATTGGACTGTATGTTTAATTAAGTAGACTGCATGTTTAATTAAGTGGACTGTATGTTTAATTAAGTGGACTGTATGTTTAATTAAGTGGACTGTATGTTTAATTAAGTGGACTGTATGAATAATTGAGTGGACTGCATGAATTTAAATTCTCCGACAAGTCATATCGCTACACAAGTTGGGGGGGGGGTATTAGTTGTAGCCTATCAATCGAAAGACAGGAAAATTTATATTAATTGGTTAGTAGGTTATTCTACTTGGGTTAATTTGAGTAATGGAAAGCTTATCTGACTAGTAGGCTTCTGTTTGGGCAGTAGTGTGGGACACGTGGGGGATCAGTCAGGTTTGACTGTGACTATGGCGCCAATACGTCCTCACGTGTTACAACAGGTAGATATCGCCAATTTCTTCAGGTTGCCAAGAAGATCTGCCGGAAGGATACAATATAGCTGATGCAAATAACCTCCCTATCACAGTTATTATCTGGCAAATATTAAGTGAAATGTTTGTAAGAAGCCCACCTTATTTTGGGTGTTGTCCAGCCTCGTCGCCGGTTGTCTGATATAATATTATAGAGCCCTGTTATCAAATGGAAATTACTTTGACAACCAGAAACAAGATACTCCCGTATGATGAGGTTGCAGCAGCAGAAGAACGTAAAGATGGCTTTGATAACGAGTATTAACGTGAGAGCTTCCTCACGAGGGGATTCTCCAGGTATACAATGGCGTCTCCCTCCTTCCTCCATACCTAGTGAAGCCTCTAATAGCCGGTTAAATTTTCTGCCCATTTATGGACGAAGGTAAGGAGGCGTTGATTTTATTTATTATATTATTTGATCCAGTCACAGAGAACAATTTTGTATTGATTCTAATGCTGGACTGGAAGTTTTAATTAATTAATTTATATGGAATGTAGATATTTTTAATGGCGTGGCAATAATATTCTTTGTTTAAGGGAAATTTCCACTGTAATCTCGTTTTATTTGAATGAGTTACTAAATTAATTTGTGTTAGTATTGGTTAATTAATTATTACAAGAACAACAACGCAATTAATTGCACTTTGTATTAAAGAATAAGTAAATGGTGTCTTTTTTCCCGACAGCTCGAACCTGCTTTCTGGTGAATCCCAGACACCTGCACTAAGTAACGCGGCCAAGATGATACTAAGGCTGACCAACCCAGAACTCTACTGAATTTACTGGGAGGATCTGGAGATCCAAAACAGGAGCCCAACCAGGGTTTGCAGTCGACCCGATTACACTCTGGCCTATGGTAATGGTGTTTACACTCTTACGCCACACTCAGATTGCAAAGAAATCACAATGAATGATATATCAATGAAAATCATTTTTCATTGAGTGTGGTCGGTTCGAATATTAAACCCTGGTTGGGCTCCAGTTTTGGCCCTCCAGAACCTCTCAGTAAATTCAGTAGAGTTATGGGTTGGTCGAGCCTGTTAATAAGTTGCAATTAATTTTTAGACAGTGTTTAGGAGAAGCGACATTGCCCACCGCCAGCCAGGCTGGAGGCCGGACGTCTCGACCTGCTGTAGAAGATTAGAGAGAGAGAGAGGGAGAGAGAGAGAGAGAGAGAGAGAGAGAGAGAGAGAGAGAGAGAGAGAGAGAGAGAGAGAGAGAGAGAGAGAGAGGGAGAGGGAGAGGGAGAGGGAGGGAGAGAGGGAGAGGGAGGGGTGGAAGGAGGAATACAGAAAAGTGAAGGAGAATAGGGAAGGAAGTGTCAGCTGAACTGTCACACCTTTCCCCACTGTAGGTCCAGGGTCTTGTACTGTACCTCACCCTTCCCCACTGTAGGTCCAGGGTCTTGTACTGTACCTCACCCTTCCCCACTGTAGGTCCAGGGTCTTGTACTGTACCTCACCCTTCCTCACTGTAGGTCCAGGGTCTTGTACTGTACCTCACCCTTCCCCACTGTAGGTCCAGGGTCTTGTACTGTACCTTACCCTTCCTCACTGTTGGTCCAGGGTCTTGTACTGTACCTCACCCTTCCCCACTGTAGGTCCAGGGTCTTGTACTGTACCTTACCCTTCCTCACTGTTGGTCCAGGGTCTTGTACTGTACCTCACCCTTCCCCACTGTAGGTCCAGGGTCTTGTACTGTACCTCACCCTTCCCCACTGTAGGTCCAGGGTCTTGTACTGTACCTTACCCTTCCTCACTGTTGGTCCAGGGTCTTGTACTGTACCTCACCCTTCCTCACTGTTGGTCCAGGGTCTTGTACTGTACCTCACCCTTCCCCACTGTAGGTCCAGGGTCTTGTACTGTACCTTACCCTTCCTCACTGTTGGTCCAGGGTCTTGTACTGTACCTCACCCTTCCTCACTGTTGGTCCAGGGTCTTGTACTGTACCTCACCCTTCCTCACTGTTGGTCCAGGGTCTTGTACTGTACCTCACCCTTCCTCACTGTTGGTCCAGTTATATCCCTGCAAAAACAAATTCTGAAGAACATTTGGGTCCCTCACCTGCAAGAGTCCGTTGTCTTCGTAGTTCATGGCCTTCATCGCCAGTGCGTTGGGGTCAGCTTTTATAGTGTTAGTTTAGTTAGCATGCTTCCCAGCCTCGTCCTGCGAGGGGTAGTGGGGAAGGCTGCAAAGGCACATGATAGGTTCCGGAACTGAACCCCATTATTCGTTTACCTTAGAAAGTTACAGAAGTGATGTACTAGTTACAGAGGACTGTATGTGCGTCGCTCTATCTGTGAGGGTTAAAGACTATTGTCCTTGGCAAGTAACTAGATTGGTGACAGAGCGGTCTGTCTCACCCTTGGCTAGTGGAACCTTGATCAGCTTAACAAGTTTCCTCTCGCCGACCACAAATCATGCATTACCTCCAATCAAAAGGTGTCTGAATAATTAATGGGAATTTTCCTTCCAACTGAGAGGTGTACCTCAGGTCGAGAGGGGAAGCGGAAGGGGAAGGGGAGGGATTTTAACGCCCTCTATCACAGGTCCTTTGACTGGCTTTCATATTCCTTAAATCAAAAGGAAGCCGTAGAGATGCGGCCAGTTTGAAGGTGATTTGTGGACTAAGTTACGAGTCGAGTGGAGGAGTGTGATGTTTAACTATCTATGTAACAAGCTAAGATAACAGCTTCATTATATAAGTATATGAATTCATTTTTGGATATGTAAGAGGGAGGGGGGGCGGTTCTGATAATTCAAGAACCCTCCCCCCCCCTACATATCCAAAGAGTAAAGGGTTTCTAATAATTTGGGAGTGTGGCGTATTAACGTGTATTATTAACGTATATTATGTAATATGTATGGCTTATTATGTATGGATATATGATAATTAGGAACAGAGCGTGTTAACTAGAGCCTGGTTGTGCTCTGGAGCTTGAGAGACCTTGTGTTAATTAGTTCCGGTACAATAAGAGCCTAAATATATATTGTTTACCTGACTAAAGGACAAATTGTAAATATTATGTCTATAATTTTGTATAAAACTTCACATTTTTCCAGAATAGATAATTATAACAATAACTATAGTTGCTAAAAACTATACTTGCTGACTCAGGCGCAGTCAGTCTCAGAGAGAGGGTGTGTTAACTTGAGCTCCAATTGTCTTGATACTGAAAATGGAAGTTGTAGTGAGTGAACTGGTACTAGTGAGGGAGCTATGTGGCGCTCTGAGGGCAGAGTTGGATTTCCCTTTGGGAGGAGCTACGACAGATGCAGAAGCTAAGACAGACGAAACAACGCCAAAGGGAATCAAATGAGAAGAGCAGCAGTACAAAGTCTTCGCCTTGGAATGTCGTTAAGGACAAGGGTCTTAAGAAGACTCTGACAAAGCCGCCTACAGATGTCATAAAGACTTCCAACCCATTCACTGTGCTGGAAGACGAGTGCTGTACAGAGACTGCAGTTCGCTCGAAGGCAAGGCAACGAAGGGAGCGCCGGTCCCTCAAGGTATTCACAAAGTTAAGGAAGTACCTAAGCGAATTTTGGTTGTGGGAGATTCCCAGGTGAGTTATTTGGATAGAGCTTTTTGTGCAAGAGATAGGGGAAACAGGTTAAGGATTTGCTATCCGGGAGCAGGAATTAGTGATACAGGAAACAACATGAATGATATTATGACTGGAAATGGGAGCAAACTCATTATTTGTATCAATGCCGGTGGAAATGATGTAGGACGAGTTAGGAGTGAGGCACTGATACAGAGGTTTACATAGAATTAGTTAGGAGCAAGGGAGAAATCCCGATCATATGTGGCATTCTTCCATGAAAGGGAAATGAATGATTGTCGAGGACATTTGGTGTCAATTGCCGACTGGACAAATATTATAAATCAAATGCAATATCATTCACTGATAATTGGGAACATTTTTATGGAAGAAATTATATGTATGCTCGTGATGGGGTGCATCTATCAAGGGCTGGGGTTGTTGCTGTTGCCAACTCGTTGGAACCTGTGGTGGGAGGGGGTTTGTTTCGGTTTAAACTGTTAGTAGATTGGTATGAAGTAGCATGGGAATTGATATAGAGAAACGAGGCAATAAAAGTAAGTGTTGGTGGGGGGGGAAAAAATGGCAAAATGAACAAGGAATGAGAAGGGTCTCAAAATAACAATACACTTAAGGTATATTACACGAACAGTGGGAGTCTAAGAAACAAAATAAACGATTTAAATGCTCTTGTTTGCACAGAAACAATAGATATTATTGCACTTAACGAAACATTGATGAATATAAAAAACAGAGAACTATTAGCTGAATCTATATAAATTTGAAATGGAAGTGTTCGTTTGTTCAAAATCGCTATTCTCCGAAAGTTCTTCACCGATTGCTTTGAAATTTTCACACAACGTTTCATTCACATCCGAGCAGGTTTGTATATACAAACTTTATAGATGTCACGTCTGTTACGGTAAAAAACATGCTTTTTCGTGTGAGGGAAATCTTCGAAACCTCTTTACCGATTGCTTTGAAATTTTGACACAGCATTGCATTCCAATAGGCGCGTCTTTTTATGTATCTACTATATACATGCCTCACCTGTAACAGGAAAAAACATGTTTTTTTGAAAAACCGCGCCATCTGTTGGACGTAAGAGCAACACATGCTATAATCTCCGAAAGTTCTTCACCGATTGCTTTGAAATTTTCACACTACGGTGCATTCGAATAGGCTCGTTTTTTATATACCTACTATATAGCTGCCATACCTGTGACAGGTAAAAACATGCATTTTTGAAAAACAGTGCCCTCTGTTGCACATAATAGCAACATGCACGTTATACTAAATATGTCACGAATTCCATTTCAATGTTTCCGATCGCATTGATAAATTTTATTTTTACATTTCTATTTATTTTATTTTTTATTGAAATATTTTGTGTGACATTGTGTTGGAATTGAGCTGTGTTGTTTACCATACCGTTCATTTCGTAAGTATAGTTTATTTTTGTATTTTTTCATATTTTCATTTCATTTTTTAGCTTTTTTCTTATATTTCAGTGATGGGAACATCAGATCACTTGATGTTCCCAATTTTCTGATGGGAATATCAGACCATTTGGGAAGGCATCGGACGAGAGAATGGTGGGGATGACGAGGGAACGGAAGTGAGAGATGGTGGGGAGGACGAGGGGACAAGGGAGGGGGTAATGATGGGGAAGGACGAGGGGACGGGGGAGTTTGGGATGGTGGGGACGAGGGGATGGGGGAATGGAGAATGGTGGGGAGGACAAAGGGACAGGGGAGTGGGGCATGATGGGAAGAAAGAGGGGATGGTGGAGTGGGGAATGGTTGGGAAGCCGAGGAGACGGGTGAGGGGGAATGGTGGGGGAGGACTGGGGGACAGGGAAGGTTCCTGTGGCTCAGCAACGCACATGCGTTGCTGAGCCACAGCAACGCGTGGCCGGGTTCTGCTAGTATCAAATAAACGGATTTAAACTATTTCACACAAATAGATATATTAGACGAGGAGGGGGAATAGTCATTTATGTTAGGGAAAATTTGAAATGTAACTTCAAAGAGGGAATCAAAACTGATCCACACTCAGAAACTATTTAACTAGAATTAAACGAAAAAACTAGAAATCTTATAATAGGAGTTATATACAAGCCACCAAACTTAGAATGGAAGCAAAGCATCTACCTTGCCTTGAGGTGCTTCCGGGGCTTAGCGTCCCCGCGGCCCGGTCGTCGACCAGGCCTCCTGGTTGCTGGACTGATTAACAAGGCTGTTAGACGCGGCTGCTCGCAGCCTGACGTATGAGTCACAGCCTGGTTGATCAGGTATCCTTTGGAGGTGCTTATCCAGTTCTCTCTTGAACACTGTGAGGGGTCTGCCAGTTATGCCCCTTATGTGTAGTGGAAGCGTTTTGAACAGTCTCGGGCCTCTGATGTTAATAGAGTTCTCTCTCAGAGTACCTGTTGCACCTCTGCTTTTCAATGGGGGGGGGGGGGTATTCTGCACATCCTGCCATGTCTTCTGGTCTCATGTGATCTATGTACCTATAGGATGAAATATCTAAAGCATCTAGTTTAAACAGAATTTGTGTCTTGGGTGACTTTAATTTTAGTGGAACAAATTGGATTAACAGAACAGGGAATAATGAAGCAGAAGATTTTCTAGAGTTAATTGACGATTGCTTTCTTAAGCAACACATTAAG
The DNA here is from genome assembly GCF_040958095.1 of Procambarus clarkii. Lineage (NCBI taxonomy): Eukaryota > Metazoa > Arthropoda > Malacostraca > Decapoda > Cambaridae > Procambarus > Procambarus clarkii. The sequence goes on from NC_091225.1 coordinate 22,992,176, forward strand.
GAACCAACATGGTAAAATAATATTTTAGACTTAGTGTTAACTAACAGGGAAACACAAATTAATGACATCAAAATAGGGAGTGAGCTAGGGAACAGTGATCACAAAGAAATCAGACTTAGCATAGAATGGAACAGATTCTGTTAATTCTGTTTTTGTAGGGGAAAATTCTGTTAAAGTGCCAGATTTTCGAAAAGCTGATTATAATGATCTTAGAAATATTTGGGTAAAATAGATTGGAAAGTCCTGGGCATAGGAGGTGGGCAGGTCTTGGAGGAGACGTGAACCCTGCGATGGGTGAGGTAAAAAGGGATTTCGATGTGGATTTAAAATGTAACTTACTTAAAAATATTCTAAGCTAAGCACAGGAACGTAGTATACCATACAAATTGAATAGATCGAATAATAATGATCCGAAATGGATAACAAAGGATCTGAAAAACTTTATAGGTAGAAAGAGAGCTTGGTACAAACAATTAAGAATGGGGGAAGTCAGTTTAGATCACAAATTCGTCCAACTTGTTAGAAATGTTACAAAAGAGATAAGGAGGGCAAAAAGAAACTATGAAGTGCGCATCGCAGGGCAAGCAAAGGCAAATCCTAAAAAAAAAAATTCAGTTACATCGAACAAAGGTTAGGGAAAGGATAGGTCCATTAAAAACCGAGACAGGTCAGATAACGGATATTGACGAAGAGATGAGTAGTATTTTAAATAACTATTTTATTTCTGTGCTTACTAGAGAAGAACTTAACTCTATGCCTTCAGCCGAACAAGTCTATGTGGGTGAGGACGAGGACAGGTTGACTAGTTTAACAGTTACCAGGGATGATGTTATTAAACAAATAGTGAAACTCAAACCAAACGAATCCCCAGGGCCGGACGAAGTGTTTGCCAGGGTGCTTACAGAATGCAAAGAGGAGCTTTGCGATCCATTGTCTTCCATATTTAATAAATCATTAGAGTCAGGCAGAGTGCCAGACTCGTGGAAGGTAGCTAATGTGGTACCAATTTTTAAGAAAGGAGATAGATCACTTGCGTTAAACTATCGGCCAATTAGCCTAACGTCTATTGTGGGAAAGTTACTTGAATCGATAATTGCAAATACAATTCATCTTCATCTTGAAAAACATAAATTAATAAATGATTCACAACATGGTTTTACAGAAGGCCGGTCATGTTTAACAAATTTGCTATAATTTTACTCCAGCATAGTTGAGGCAGATGATAGTGGCAAGGTTTTTGATGTCGTGTACCTTGACTTTAGCAAAGCTTTTGATGCAATGCCAGTGTTGTAAGTGGAGTGCCTCAAGGCTCTGTCCTGGAACCTCTGTTATTCATAATATATATAAATGATTTAGATTCAGGTTTGAGCAGCAACATTTGCAAATTTACCGATACAAAAATTGGTAGGGAAATAAACACGGAAAAAGGCTCACTTTCACTTCAAGACGATTTAAATAGAGTTTTGAAATGGTCAAACGATTGGCAGATGCAGTTTAATGCTGATAAATATAAGGTTTTGAGGCTGGGTAATGATGATAGAGTTACAAGATACGAGCTAGATGGTGTTGAGATTGCGAAGTCGGATTGCGGAAAGGGATCTGGGAGTTATGATAAGTAAGAATTTAAAACCAAAAAAAGTCAATGCATAAATGTTCGTAATAAGGCAAATTAAAACACAGGGATTTATTATCCGAAGTGTTAGTAACAAGACACCTGGTGTGGTTCTTCAGCTATATCTTGCTCTGGTTAGGCCCCATTTAGATTATGCAGTTCAGTTTTGGTCGCCGTACTATACAATGGATATAAATTCACTAGAACGTGTCCAGCATAAGATGTCAAAATTAATCCCCAAAATTAGAAACTTGTCATATGAAGAAAGATTGACAACGCTTAAATTACATTAATAAATTAAGGCGAAGAATTATGGGTGACATGGTAGATTATAGTCTGATTAGGGGTGACGTGTTGGAATATCGTAGAGGGCAGGCGGGTCTGACGAAGCTGACTGCATAAAAACTACCAACTCATTCGCCATGCTGGAAGACGAGTGCTGTAGGAAGTATTACTGGGATAGCTCAGTCAATCAAAGACATAGTTTAATCCAGTGTTACAACACAGTGAGGTGGCAACACGCACTCAGTGAGGTGGCAACACGCACACAGTAAGGTGGCAACACGCACACGGTGAGGTGGCAACACGCACACGGTGAGGTGGCAACACACACACAGTGAGGTGGCGACACGCACACAGTGAGGTGGCAACACACACACAGTGAGGTGGCAACACACACACAGTGAGGTGGCAACACGCACAGTGAGGTGGCAACACACACAGTGAGGTGGCAACACACACAGTAAGGTGGGAACACGCACTCAGTGAGGTGGCAACACACACACAGTGAGGTGGGAACACGCACACAGTGAGGTGGCAACACGCACTCAGTGAGGTGGCAACACACACACAGTGAGGTGGGAACACGCACTCAGTGAGGTGGCAACACACACACAGTGAGGTGGCAACACACACACAGTGAGGTGGCAACACGCACACAGTGAGGTGGCAACACGCACTCAGTGAGGTGGCAACACGCACACAGTGAGGTGGCAACACGCACACAGTGAGGTGGCAACACGCACACAGTGAGGTGGCAACACGCACACAGTAAGGTGGCAACACGCACACAGTGAGGTGGCGACACGCACACGGTGAGGTGGCAACACACACACAGTGAGGTGGCAACACGCACACAGTGAGGTGGCAACACGCACACAGTGAGGTGGCGACACGCACACAGTGAGGTGGCAACACGCACACAGTGAGGTGGCAACACGCACACAGTGAGGTGGCAACACACAGTAAGGTGGCAACACGCACACAGTGAGGTGGCAACACGCACACAGTGAGGTGGCAACACACACAGTAAGGTGGCAACACGCACACAGTGAGGTGGCAACACACACACAGTGAGGTGGCAACACACACACAGTGAGGTGGCAACACGCACACAGTGAGGTGGCGACACGCACACAGTAAGGTGGCAACACGCACACAGTGAGGTGGCAACACACACACAGTGAGGTGGCAACACACACACAGTGAGGTGGCAACACACACACAGTAAGGTGGCAACACACACACAGTAAGGTGGCAACACGCACACAGTGAGGTGGCAACACACACACAGTGAGGTGGCAACACACACACAGTGAGGTGGCAACACACACACAGTGAGGTGGCAACACACACACAGTAAGGTGGCAACACGCACACGGTGAAGTGAGAGCGTATGGTTGGAAGGCGCGTAGAAAGTGAACTTGGTAGAAGTGAGTGTTGAGGTGTGGTAGTTGTCACTGGGAGACCAGAGAGTGAAGACTGTGCCGGTGCAAGCCTAGTGATCCTCCGCTTGGTAATAAACGTTGACGTTGTTGCCATACTTTGTAAAGTTTTACATATATATATATACCGAGGCTGAGAGGAATATAGTATACATTCTCCTACACTATAACAAGTGCGGGTTTACCGAAATCCAGTTATTGTTGTAACTGACCACAAGTGTAAATGAGAAACAAGCGATCAACAACACTCCCTAACGAACAATGCGGGTTGTATTAGTATTCTGTTAAGGAAGATTAAGATTGTTTCACAGTGAAGTGAGTTGGTGACAGTAGAGTCTATAGAGAATGGTAAACATGAACTGTGAGAGGAGTTCACCTCCTCATTATCAACTGAAACCACCGTAGAACTTAAACTATCCTTAATATCCTGATAGAAACGATCTGATTTTTAGATAAAAATTTTAAAGTTACATTTTTAGGAAAACCATCCTAATAAAGAAATTTTATAAGGGAACACGTACCACACAAGATCTGCTTACAATGTTTTATTGAAAACAACAGCGAAGAGAAACATTGAAGTGTTTTTGCCCCTAAAGAGTTAATTTGTTGGGCAGCTTCACTCATCCTGTGAGTGAACATGCCGCTATAGTGACGGATTTGGGCAGTTTCACTCATCCTGTGAGTGAACATGCCGCTATAGTGACGGATTTGGGCAGCTTCACTCATCCTGTGAGTGAACATGCCGCTATAGTTACGGTTTTGGGCAACTTCACTCATCCTGTGAGTGAACATGCCGCTATAGTGACGGATTTGGGCAGCTTCACTCATCCTGTGAGTGAACATGCCGCAATAGTGACGGTTTTGGGCAGCTTCACTCATCCTATGAGTGAACATACCGTCATAGCAGTACGGACAACATATTCAATAGCAATAAAATCCGCTGGGTTGTTCATGCTTTCACTTGTATCCAGACGGAGCTGGAACTTGCTCAACTAGCCTCTAGGCGCTAGGCTGTAAACCAGAGGATTGACATCTTTCATCCCTCAAGCTTACGTCATCTTCCAGTTGTAAAGTGTGAGTGTATAAACCGAGAGGTGTACCCATTTATGTATATATATTATGAGTGTTTACTTTAATACTGAACACATGGCTAATTTAGATAAAATATCATAATAACGGGGCTGAAAATTAGACACTAAACTCGCACATTTGAAAACAGAAGAATTCTCGACGTTTCAGTCCGTTCTCGACCATTCTCAAGTAGTAATTATTGTTTCATAATGATCCAGGACAGACCGAAACGTTAATTATTTTCATTTTCAGGTTTGTGGGCTGAACACATAAGCTATTATATACCTACTGGTTGGTCGGTAATCTGGTATTGGCCTTAATAACCCTCGCGCGGCTGATACGATGTAAGCCTAACACAAAAACGATAAGTTCTTCCCAGAAAGTATCTATATTTTTGCAGACAATGAGTCACAATAACGTGGCTGAAGAAATGATGACCAAACCACACATTAGAAGATGGAGAAGCGACGAGTTTCAGATTCACGAAGCAGTTACGCAAGCACTTACGAACCTGTGCATCTTTTCTCAATTTTTGGCGGCTTTGTTTACAATTATTAAACAGTTAATGAGCTCCGAAGCACCATGAGACTGTTTATAACAATAACAACAGATAATTAAGAAGGTTATATGCTTGTAAACTGTTTAATAAATGTAACCAAAGCCGTCAAAGATTGAGGAAAGATGTGCACGTTCGTAAATACTTGCGTAACTGCTTCGTGAATCTGAAACTCGTCGCTTCTCCATTTTCAGAGTTGTGGTTTGGTCATTTAAATATTTTATTTTATTTATTTGTTCTGTCGTGCAATTTTTTCAAGGCTTCAGATACGAGTTTATTTGGCTTTGTCTTGGGAAGCCGGGAACAGTCATGCTTTTGTTTACAAACGAACACATGTGAGAATGTTAGTTTTGATATATAAGTATACAGTAGTCTGCCGTTATGATGTATAAGTATACAGTAGTCTGCCGTTATGATGTATAAGTATACAGTATACTACCGTTATGCAAGGTCCTTCCATACATTCAGGGTCTCTTGCTAATTGATTTAGAAAGAATGTAATAAAGGTATTTATAGAATAAATTCGCACTCAGCGACCATGTAGAGTCAAGCACACCCAGCCACCGTGTAGAGTCATGCACTCCCAGCGACCGTGTAGAGTCAAGCACACCCAGCCACCGTGTAGAGTCAAGCACACCCAGCCACCGTGTAGAGTCAAGCACACCCAGCCACCGTGTAGAGTCAAGCACACCCAGCCACCGCGTAGAGTCAAGCACACCCAGCAACCGTGTAGAGTCATGCACTCCCAGCCACCGTGTAGAGTCAAGCGCACCCAGCCACCGTGTAGAGTCAAGCACACCCAGCCACCGTGTAGAGTCAAGCACACCCAGCCACCGCGTAGAGTCAAGCACACCCAGCCACCGTGTAGAGTCAAGCACACCCAGCCACCGCGTAGAGTCAAGCACACCCAGCAACCGTGTAGAGTCAAGCGCACCCAGCCACCGTGTAGAGTCAAGCACACCCAGCCACCGCGTAGAGTCAAGCACACCCAGCCACCGTGTAGAGTCAAGCACACCCAGCGACCGTGTAGAGTCAAGCACACCCAGCGACCGTGTAGAGTCAAGCACACCCAGCCACCGTGTAGAGTCAAGCACACCCAGCCACAGTGTAGAGTCAAGCACACCCAGCCACCGTGTAGAGTCAAGCACACCCAGCGACCGTGTAGAGTCAAGCACACCCAGCGACCGTGTAGAGTCAAGCACACCCAGCCACAGTGTAGAGTCAAGCACACCCAGCCACCGTGTAGAGTCAAGCACACCCAGCCACCGTGTAGAGTCATGCACTCCCAGCGACCTCGGGTCAGTCACCACTAATCACCAACGGCCCACTTTCGATGTATTATGGTCAAATACTTCGCAGATAATCATTTCTTGCATCAGTGTTTAAGTATTGTAACTTGGGTCATGTTGACGCCGTGACCACAGAGGTCGCTCCTGAGCAGCGTTATCACTGTTGTGTTGTGATGTTATTGTCTCGTAAATATTGACCTGAATTTACCGGAATGCCACAGTCTGTCTAGTGTCCTCGACGGGGACTTTAAGCCGGCGGCTTGTTGAACGTTCACTGTTGTTCCTTAGGGATTTTCCCGAAGTGGATTTTGAATTGAAGTAATGTGTGAAGTATAGAACAATTATTCGTTTTGTTTGGGACAGGCAGCCTGTGTATTTATATATTTTAGGTTAATATCAAGGACTTCCCGAGGGGAACTACCGACTCATCCCAGGATGCAGCCCTACAACAGTTGCTCAACTCCTGGGTACCTATTTACTGTGATGGTGAAATGAGGCATCAGGTGGACGGAATCGTACCCAACCAGTTCCCTCCTGCCCGGGATTCGAACCCAGAATTCCCGATTGTGAGTGTAAAGCGAACGCAATCGTTAGACAGGCTCATAATGGGCGTCGGAATTGCACCGAAAATGTATCGTCCAGAAAAAGTAGTGTATACAGTGCACAGTTACAAACCCATTAAGATTTCAACTTAGAATGAACAAAGCAGAAGAAGTTGTTAAACACAAGGGACAAATCTTACTGAAGCGACCTTACGAGTCATAAATACTCATACTCCGCCCAAGTAAAACAGAAACAAGCAACACTTAGTGGACCAGCCAGAGGCTTAGGGCCCGCCCAATGGCCCAGCCAGAGGCTTAGGGCCCGCCCAGTGGACCAGCCAGAGGCTTATGGCCCGCCCAGTGGCCCAGCCAGAGGCTTAGGGCCCGCCAGAGGCTTAGGGCCCGCCAGAGGCTTAGGGCCCGCCCAGTGGGCCAGCCAGAGGCTTAGGGCCCGCACAGTGGCCCGGCCAGAGGCTTAGGGCCCGCACAGTGGCCCAGCCAGAGGCTTAGGGCCCGCCCAGTGGCCCAGCCAGAGGCTTAGGGCCCGCCCAGTGGGCCAGCCAGAGGCTTAGGGCTCGCACAGTGGCCCAGCCAGAGGCTTAGGGCCCGCCCAGTGGGCCAGCCAGAGGCTTAGGGCCCGCCCAGTGGACCAGCCAGAGGCTTATGGCCCGCCCAGTGGCCCAGCCAGAGGCTTAGGGCCCGCCAGAGGCTTAGGGCCCGCCCAGTGGCCCAGCCAGAGGCTTAGGGCCCGCACAGTGGCCCAGCCAGAGGCTTAGGGCCCGCACAGTGGCCCAGCCAGAGGCTTAGGGCCCGCCCAGTGGCCCAGCCAGAGGCTTAGGGCCCGCCCAGTGGGCCAGCCAGAGGCTTAGGGCCCACGCAGGAATATCCCTGCAAAAAAAACAAGTAGCGGTATAGCGACTGTGAAGCACTAGTACTAATAAAGAGCTGCTGCAACCGAGTAAATCCACGTGTTATATTTGTATATTATACAGCAGTCAACTCTCACACTGTGTAAAAGAGGGTAGTGCAGTGTTGCTGTTACATTCTGTACAGTCCCGAGTTTGTTGTTTAGTTACCTAGTTGTGCTTGCGGGGGTTGAGCTCTGCTCTTTCGGCCCGCCTCTCAACTGTCAATCAACTGTTTCTACTACTACTACTATTTTTTTCCAACACCCCACACACACCCCAGGAAGCAGCCCGTGACAGTTGACTAACTCCCAGGTACGTATTTACTGCTAGGTAACAGGGGCATATGGTGAAAGAAACTCTGCCCATCGTTTCTCGCCGGCGGCCGGGATCGAACCCGGGCCCACAGGATCACGTGCCCAGGGTTCTGTCCGCTCGGCCGGCCGGCTCCCTAGCACAGCGGGTAATTGTGTTGTAGTGTCGTAATTGTGTTTTGTAGAGTGTGTCTTCCAGGTGCTCTTGTAATTTCAAAACACAGTTATGGCATGAGTGGTTGTGTCCCCCGCTGTGCTCACTCATCTCTGGTGTGTTGTGTGCTTCTGACACGGACTCCTGGTTCAACCTTGGCGTCGAGTGGACTGGACACCTCTGCCTGGGAGCCGCCAGATTGTGTTTTGTTTTCGCGATTTTGGATTTGATACTGCCGTTTGGCATCCTTATTCCACGGTCCGTACGACGCCTGGCGCACATATAGCCTTGGGTCACACGATTGTTGATAGATTTTGAACTTTTAACTATTAACTGCTGCCCTTAATAGCAGCTTTGTGTTGAGTAATTAGAGGACGTAAGTGATTTTGATATCTGACGGTACGATATAATACTAAGTGAAAATAAGTACAATTCCTAACTGCTATGAATAGTACATAATTGCGCTTATTTGTCTTCTTACATTTACCACCCCATTTTTGGAGGCCGGGCTGCTGCTGGTGGATACTAGGGCACTAAACACAAATCCTTGTCACCACATGTGGAGAGACAGAGCCATGCGCCCCCTCCACACACCCCCATTGGTCATAATATCCAAGACTAACGGTAATTCAACGTTTATCATCGATGAGTCAACGCTGATAACGTTGAATTAGTTTTACTCTTGGAATATTCCCGATGGGAACTTGTGACCATAGCGACCTGGAGGCGAGCCATGCTCCACCTCACTGTTCCACACACACACGCCAGACACTCGTCCCTGGAGGCGAGCCATGCTCCATCTCACTGCTCCGTACACCTACGCCAGACACTCGTCCCTGGAGGCGAGCCATGCTCCACCTCACTGCTCCGTACACCCACACAGACACTCGTCCCTGGAGGCGAGCCATGCTCCACCTCACTGCTCCACACACCCACTCGTCCCTGGAGGCGAGCCATGCTCCACCTCACTGCTCCGTACACCCACACAGACACTCGTCCCTGGAGGCGAGCCATGCTCCACCTCACTGCTCCACACACCCACACAGACACTCGTCCCTGGAGGCGAGCCATGCTCCACCTCACTGCTCCACACACCCACGCCAGACACTCGTCCCTGGAGGCGAGCCATGCTCCACCTCACTGCTCCGTACACCCACACAGACACTCGTCCCTGGAGGCGAGCCATGCTCCACCTCACTGCTCCATACACCCACACAGACACTCGTCCCTGGAGGCGAGCCATGCTCCACCTCACTGCTCCGTACACCCACACAGACACTCGTCCCTGGAGGCGAGCCATGCTCCACCTCACTGCTCCATACACCCACACAGACACTCGTCCCTGGAGGCGAGCCATGCTCCACCTCACTGCTCCACACACCCACACAGACACTCGTCCCTGGAGGCGAGCCATGCTCCACCTCACTGCTCCGTACACCCACACAGACACTCGTCCCTGGAGGCCGTCTTCACACACTCTAGTACATTGTTTCGTATATATTATATTTAACCTGGACCTTCACTCTGAGTTTCGCGACAGTCACCGCACTTGTGACTCGTGTAACAATGGCATGATTTAGTGTTAGTGGCATCGGGAGAGTGAAGTCACCAGTGACAGCGGAGGAGTGACGTCACTAGTGGCATCACACACTCAGGCTGAACATCTCACTCACCAGGAGCGTGAAATATACAGAGAGCAACATTGCGCTGCATCAAGAGCTCGGGGCTGGTGAATGCCATCACCAGCATTGCGTGTTCCACCGCTCAATGTTGACGTGTCGGAGGCGGATATGCGTGCCAAGGTCACCCGCGAACGCGTGCGTGTGTGGGCGTGACCACCAATTACATAGCTTCATGGTCAATCAAATGAGTCAGAACTAATGTCAGCTCCGAGGCGCGCTCTAATTGTCCTCAGTGATAATAATTACGTGAGAATTAAGGACTATACAGAAGGGTCGTTGGCCCGTATGAAGCAACGCCAATTTATTTCAGTTCAGCTTATGACATTACCATTACCAGTCATACATTTATTCAAACCCACATTTCATGGAACTGTGATGGAATCAGCGGTTTAACTCTTTACATCCTTTTACAATGCTGGTCCAAGCTGAGTCCTTGCCAAGAGGCGCATTTCTAAGTGTTCTAGACTTTGTATTAAAAAGTGGAATTTACTTAAATGTAAGTTCATATTATAGTGAATTATAGTTTTGTGGAGTGTAATGCCTAGAGTATGTCTCGGTTCTGTTCACAATTATTTGTATTTACAGTATACAGTCAACCCTATTCCTTAAGCTCTCAGCCCATCCTCGTTAACAAAGGCAGCCCCATTCTGAGACTAGGCTCGTTAATGCAGCGGCCGTCCTCCAAACAAAGACCCAAAAGTGATTCCATGCACCCGCCAAACCCCAGCTGTTTATGAATGAAAAACGGTTTACACACGACTCACAACTGATTTCGTCCGAAAACACCCCCGTAACAAGTACTTCACTGGCGACTTTAGTTCAAACCACATCGCTGTAAATGCTTCACCCACATGCTACAAATACAAATAATCGCCAACAGACCCCAAACATCTAACCTAATTTACGCCTTATTATATGTAGAACTGTAATATCTAAAATAATAATATATAAATGAGGAGAAATTAATTTTGATACACAATACATTAAAATTGATGAATGCGTCTTGGGACGGCGGCCGCTTTAACGAGCCTGGCCTGAGAACAGGTCGGTTGATGAGGACGGACTCCAACGTTTAGAAAATGTGGATAGGGATGAACCGGTACTTCTCATAGTACCCTGTAATTTGTGCGTTGATGACCATAACGTAAGAAATGAGACAAGAGAGTACGGGGTGAGGAAGTGCCTCAACTATATATTTGTAACTGATTGTTCTGTGCCTCAGACCTATCTTAAGGCAACATTTCTTAACTTGTCTTTCGCAACACCTGTTCCGCCGCCATGCTATAAGTGGTGATCTGCGCCAGCCTCTCCCTTTACGTGCTATTCATGCCCGTGCCACTTCTCGGGTGGCTTAATCTTCAGCACTCAATCAACCGCTCTCTCGAACTCCCACAACGGACAGAAAATGTTGTACTAAGATACTCGCCTCACTGAGCGACCCACACATACAAAACGAGAATGTTTATGAGCTGCTGAAATTTATGCTACAACATATTTTGTCCGTTTGGGGATTTTGACATTAAAATGTATTATGGTAGAGGGTAGTGGGCGCGCGCGGCGGGGCCTAGCGGGACAAGAGGGGACAGTAAACAATGGTTGTGTTAATTAGATGGCAAATTCCTTGGCATTCTCATTGACCACAAGCTGAATTTCCAGGGACACATTCTAAACATATAAAAAAAAGTTTCAAAAACTGTGGGCATTCTTTCTAAGATCAGATATTATGTACCATGCCCTGCCCTGGTGACTCTCTATTACTCCCTTATCTATCCATATCTCAACTATGGTATTTGTGCTTGGGGCTCTACTACCCAAAATCACTTACGTCCTCTAATTACTCAACACAAAGCTGCTATTAGGACAATATCCAATTCTGGCCCCAGACATCACTCGGTACCCCTACTCAAATCTCTGAATATGTTAGACATTAAGTCACTGCACATTCTCTCATGTGTATTATACATATATAAAATGCTAAACTATAATGCCAATCCTGATCTCAAAAGCTTCATAGAAGGTTGTAACAGAACCCATGAGCACCACACCAGAAATAAATACAGTTTTGATATTCCTAGAGTACAACTTAATCAAACCAGAAATGCTCTACAAATCAAGGGGCCCAGAATGTGGAATGACCTTCCCAACCATGTTAAAGACTGTACCTCTCTCAACCAGTTTAAGTTAAAAACGAAGCTATACCTAATAAATTCCCTGTAACCTACCTTACCCCTCTGTTGTCAACCCATGTATGTTTTTTGTTTTTTTTTGTTTTTCAAATCAACGCTGTTTGAATGTAATTTTCTGTAATAATTTGTAATTGTATTTGTGCTGCTTTTTCAGCAATGTTCCCCCCTCTTTTACCTCTATTTTTATTTGTACTCAACGCATTTTTTTCTTTTTACCCATTAGTTTTAAGCTTTAGTCATTAGTGTTTTTTCCTGCCCGAAACGCTTTGCGTAATAGTGGCTTTAGGCATTGTATGTACTAGCTCTATCTATAAAGCCAACAAACTTTGTAAAATCTCTTTATGTATGTACCTTTACCTAAATAAAAATTATTATTATTATTATTATTGTTGATGACGGAGTAGAACGGTTGTGTGGGCGTTCCTTCAAGCCTCTTGCTGCCTCTGTCTCTTCTTTACCTTATTTGCTTATTATAATTAGGCTTACATTTATAAATAACACATTTAATTAGGTAACAATTTTAATTATCTGGCGACTACGATTATTAAGCAAATTCTAAATGCGTAATAACAAAAAATTTTTGCATGCGTTTCCCATACCGTTACATGTAAGGGTGGTACATCCACGGACTGTTGTCCTTGGTCAATGGTTGTCCTCGTTCCTGGTCACCAGTCAACTATATTAAGGGGCCTGACAGCTGAGTGGACAGCGCTTCGGATTCGTAATCCTGAGGTTCCGGGTTCGATCCCCGGTGGAGGCGGAAACAAATGGGCAGAGTTTCTTTCACCCTGATGCGCCTGTTCATCTAGCAGTAAATAGGTACCTGGGAGTTAGACAGCTGCTACGGATTGCTTCCTAGGGATGTGTAGCAAAAAGGAGACCTGGTCGAGGACCGGGCCGCGGGGACGCTAAGCCCCGAAGTCATCTCAAGATAACCTATTCTCTTTATGGCACGTCGTATTTTAAACATATATTTTACCTAAAGCCAAAAAGTGTTGTACCAGAAAACGGTAGCGGTTCGCGAAATTTACACAATGTCCCGTTTTCTATTGGTGGGTCCTCTGGTAGGTTAGGATATGGCACTTTAGTACGACAGTTTCTTGACGTTGGGAACGCTAGTGAGAACGGCCAGCAGCCTTATCTTCTCTCTACTGCGAGAGAAGAGAGAGATAGAGAGAGAGAGGGAGGGAGAAAGTGAGAAAGTTCAGGCATACTAGAGGTGACCCAGAAGTATGATGACCGGGTGGTCAATTGAGCGCTTGTGTTTTCACCTGGCCCGGACCCTCTCCCAGCACACACTCGCTTGAACGCAAACTCAACTGATTTTTAATCAGGGATATTCCTGAATTGCCCTTAACCCTCTGGCCGCCCCACTATGACTTACTCATGCTAGTATTTAATTAACCAGAGCGTTTATGACCGTAGTTTCAGTAAGCTTGTCGTGTATTTTTATCTTTCTCATTGTTAATTAATGGTAATCTTATTTGACTTGTAAGTCATCTGTGTTAGATGATGTCCCAGCGGAGTGTCGGCGAGGCTTCTACGATGATGGTATTTTTTCCTCGTCTTCTGGAAGCTGCAAGACTGTTTCCCATGTACGTGGGTGTCTGGTGCAGGGCGCTCTTCCTTTGTTCCTCTGTTGTTCCCTGTCACAACCACTGCTGACCCCTGACAACCATAACTACTGCTGACCCCAACAACCATAACTACTGCTGACCCCAACAACCACAACTACTGCCGACCCCAACAACCACAACCACTGCTGACCCCTGACAACCACAACTACTGCTGACCCCAACCACAACCACTGCTGACCCCTGACAACCACAACTACTGCTGACCCCAACAACCACAACCACTGCTGACCCCTGACAACCACAACTACTGCTGACCCCAACAACCACAACTACTGCTGACCCCAATAACCACAACTACTGCTGACCCCAACAACCACAACTACTGCTGACCCCAACAACCACAACTACTGCTGACCCCAACAAACACAACTACTGCTGACCCCAACAACCACAACTACTGCTGACCCCAACAACCACAACTACTGCTGACCCCAACAACCACAACTACTGCTGACCCCAACAACCACAACTACTGCTGACCCCAACAAACACAACTACTGCTGACCCCAACAACCACAACTACTGCTGACCCCAACAACCACAACTACTGCTGACCCCAACAACCACAACTACTGCTGACCCCAACAACCACAACTACTGCTGACCCCAACAAACACAACTACTGCTGACCCCAACAACCACAACTACTGCTGACCCCAACAACCACAACTACTGCTGACCCCTGACAACCACAACTACTGCTGACCCCAACAAACACAACTACTGCTGACCCCAACAACCACAACTACTGCTGACCCCAACAACCACAACTACTGCTGACCCCTGACAACCACAACTACTGCTGACCCCAACAACCACAACTACTGCTGACCCCAACAACCACAACTACTGCTGACCCCTGACAACCACAACTACTGCTGACCCCAACAACCACAACTACTGCTGACCCCAACAAACACAACTACTGCTGACCCCAACAACCATAACTACTGCTGACCCCAACAACCACAACTACTGCTGACCCCAACAACCATAACTACTGCTGACCCCAACAACCACAACTACTGCTGACCCCAACAACCACAACTACTGCTGACCCCAACAACCACAACTACTGCTGACCCCAACAACCACAACTACTGCTGACCCCAACAACCACAACTACTGCTGACCCCAACAACCACAACTACTGCTGACCCCAACAACCACAACTACTGCTGACCCCAACAACCACAACTACTGCTGACCCCTGACAACCACAACTACTGCTGACCCCAACAACCACAACTACTGCTGACCCCAACAAACACAACTACTGCTGACCCCAACAACCATAACTACTGCTGACCCCAACAACCACAACTACTGCTGACCCCAACAACCATAACTACTGCTGACCCCAACAACCACAACTACTGCTGACCCCAACAACCACAACTACTGCTGACCCCAACAACCACAACTACTGCTGACCCCAACAACCACAACTACTGCTGACCCCAACAACCACAACTACTGCTGACCCCAACAACCACAACTACTGCTGACCCCAACAACCACAACTACTGCTGACCCCAACAACCACAACTACTGCTGACCCCAACAACCACAATTACTGCTGACCCCAACAACCATAACTACTGCTGACCCCAACAACCACAACTACTGCTGACCCCAACAACCATAACTACTGCTGACCCCAACAACCACAACTACTGCTGACCCCAACAACCATAACTACTGCTGACCCCAACAACCACAACTACTGCTGACCCCAACAACCATAACTACTGCTGACCCCAACAACCACAACTACTGCTGACCCCAACAACCACAACTACTGCTGACCCCAACAACCACAACTACTGCTGACCCCAACAACCACAACTACTGCTGACCCCAACAACCACAACTACTGCTGACCCCAACAACCACAACTACTGCTGACCCCAACAACCATAACTACTGCTGACCCCTGACAACCACAACTACTGCTGACCCCAACAAACACAACTACTGCTGACCCCAACAACCATAACTACTGCTGACCCCAACAACCACAACTACTGCTGACCCCAACAACCACAACTACTGCTGACCCCAACAACCATAACTACTGCTGACCCCAACAACCATAACTACTGCTGACCCCAACAACCACAACTACTGCTGACCCCAACAACCATAACTACTGCTGACCCCAACAACCATAACTACTGCTGACCCCAACAACCACAACTACTGCTGACCCCAACAACCATAACTACTGCTGACCCCAACAACCACAACTACTGCTGACCCCAACAACCACAACTACTGCTGACCCCAACAACCATAACTACTGCTGACCCCAACAACCACAACTACTGCTGACCCCAACAACCACAACTACTGCTGACCCCAACAACCACAACTACTGCTGACCCCAACAACCATAACTACTGCTGACCCCAACAACCACAACTACTGCTGACCCCAACAACCACAACTACTGCTGACCCCAACAACCATAACTACTGCTGACCCCAACAACCATAACTACTGCTGACCCCAACAACCACAACTACTGCTGACCCCAACAACCACAACTACTGCTGACCCCAACAACCACAACTACTGCTGACCCCAACAACCACAACTACTGCTGACCCCAACAACCACAACTACTGCTGACCCCAACAACCACAACTACTGCTGACCCCTGACAACCATAACTACTGCTGACCCCAACAACCATAACTACTGCTGACCCCAACAACCATAACTACTGCTGACCCCAACAACCATAACTACTGCTGACCCCAACAACCACAACTACTGCTGACCCCAACAACCACAACTACTGCTGACCCCAACAACCACAACTACTGCTGACCCCAACAACCACAACTACTGCTGACCCCAACAAACAAGTGCTGGGAGTCCACACTACCCCCCCCCCCCCCCCCCTCCCAATTTGTCCTGATGGGTTTATCTTGAGCTTGATCTTAAATTGAAGCAGTGATGTGGCATTTACGGCTTCAGCGGGTAGGCGGTTCCATGGGTTTATACCCCTGTGGGTGAAAGAGCATATCATTCTCACCTAAACTGTGGCTCGTTGCGCTCTTGCTCCTTGTTCCGAGTAGGAGATGGACTTAGGGAAGAAATTTGCAGTCCGCTGTTGAACTTTCTCCAAAACAGATACGTCCTCCTGAAGGCGAGATCTCCAGACTAGATACATACAGTGGTCCAAATGTGGCCGCGCACCGCATAGTAGAATAACCACTGTATCCTTGAAGAGAAAGCTTCGACTAGATCTTAGGGTCCTGTAGGGAAGTGGTCCGCGCAGCCGGTTCCCAAACGACAGGTTTGGGGTTCAGTTCCGGTGCAGGACCGCTTTTCATCATTGCTTCTTTCAACCTGATGCTTCTATTCACACGGGAGGTAGAGAACTGTTGTGAGATGCATCCTGGAAAAGGTCAGTAGATGGTTTTAGGGGACCTCGATAAGCCTAACAGGCTTTCTTATCTCCACTATGGCAACCAAACCATTAAGTTTCCCCCCTCACAAACCTGTTTTAAATTACCTGGATAAATTTCTCGATGTCTGACTCGTGTTTAAGGGACAACACCTGTACACGCTCGTGAACAATTATCTATAAGCTGATGCTCGTGAATGTTTGGGTGTTGCGGGTGTTCCGTGTGTACCTGGTCGCTACAGCGACGGTCTCGCCTCTTGCAGGCCAACGTTCGATCCCCGATCCCTAGTGGTTGGCAACGTTTCTTCCCTCCATCCTATCCCAGCTCCTTGTAATCATATCTCAGTTCCTTGTATTAACCAGTTCCTTGTTCTCATATCCCAGCTCCTTGTATTCATTCTCCACTGCCTTGTCATATCCCAGCTCCTTGTCCTCATATCCTAGCTCCTTGTCTTCGTATGCTATCTCATCGTCCTCATATCCCAGCTCCTTGTCCTCATATCTCAGCTCCTTGTCCTTATATCCCAGTTCCTTTTCCTCATATCCCAGATCTTTGTTCTCATGTCCCAGCTCATTGTCCTCATATCCCATCTCCTTGTCATCATATCCCATCTCCTTGTCATTATATCCCAGCTCCATGTCCTCATATCTCAGCTCCTTGTCTTCATTTCCTAGATCCTTCTCGTATCCCAACTCCTTGTCTTCATATCTCGCTCCTTGTCCTCATATTCCAAATTTTTGTTGTCATATCTCTTCCAAGCACTATATAATCATATTTGCTTATCGCTCATTAATTACTTCCACGTTCATACTCCCCTATATTCGCCTCTCAGCGTTTAGAATATTATCTAGAGTCTGTACCGTTGGGCTGCAATCACCCGCCGATATTGCGTGTGTTGCACTGCTCGATATTGACATGTAGAGGCGGATACTGAAGGCCAAGGTCACCAGTAGAGAGGCGTGTGATGGCGGGACTACGAGCTACACAGCTTCGTGGTCACTGAGTCGTGTCAGGACTCGCGCCAGCTCCCAGGCACGAACTGACTGCCTGCGTGAGTGATAATGTCAGCCCACAGTATATAGTTTTCCTAATTCATTACATCTCGGCTAAAAACAATGTCAATGAATTCAGCGGCGCAGTTGTCCTTCACAAGCTCAAACACTATTTCACTGAGGGGACAAGTTCATACATGAACCCACACCCTTCTTGTACATGTTGCGACACCAACAAAGGAATAATTCTTTTGTTCATATGCTTGGCTTTATGAGCCACCTTTGCTCAAACCTTCACTTGTAAAAATGCAACACACTAATCACAGCAGATATCTGCAACTGTACAATTTCTAGGTCCTCAGCTGCACACAGGACAATAACATTCCTGTCCCATACCAACTCATCCTAATTTGTATCTTATTACATCCGCTTCATCGAACTTCCATTCCATAAGTGGTACTCAGTCACTGAATTCGAGAAAATGGCTTTTTGTTTAGAACCTGTCACTTTTAACAAAGACACATTGAAGGAACTTCCATCACAAGTCACAAGCAAACCTAATATTGACACATATGAGAGAGAGACTAAACTCTGATACATATAACACACATAAGGAACTAAAATTCATGGAGAAATGGAACACAGCCTGGAACAATGTGACTACAGTGAGAAGACCTTTGTTAGGGCTGAGGACCGTTCCAACCAGCGGCGTCTCGAGTCCTGGAAGGAAAGGAGGCGACTGGCAGCATCGATCTGGGCGTGTGGAGGCGGCCTGGGTGGCGCCAGGACACCTCTCCTCGGGAGCCCCACGCTGGACTTGCTGTCACAAAGGGGAGCGGTATGGGTAGTAGAGAGGGGAGAGGTATCTGCCAGATGCCTGTCTGTTTTGGCTGTCTGTGTCGTGTGTTTGGTGTGTCTTAGTTTAGGTTCAAATTTTGTGTGTATGTTGGGTTCTCTTGTTGTATGTGAGGTTATTCTTTCGTTTCTTCGTTTCATTCTTCTTGTGTGTCTTTGTTGGGACCTCGAGTGAGTGCCTGCCAGTACAACAATGTGAGGGGGATGCTCATTTCAGTGTAATACTATAAATCCTGTATATGGGTTTATTCAAACTAGGTTAGATTAGACAATACAAAGACGCCATTGGAATACAGAATAACGCATCTGGCACCTGCAAGTAACATCACTAAACAATACTATGTTTTAATACTAAAAACTGTTTTCGAGTTTTTATAAATACTTTTTGTATTTTTTCTGGCCGAATTTATTATTTAGGTTACAGGATCATGATATTTTGTATTCAAGGAGCGCAAATAGCTCCTAGCCAGATTGGGGGGTTATCTTGAGATGATTTCTTGAGATGATTTCGGGGCTTTTTAGTGTCCCCGCGGCCCGGTCCTCGACCAGGCCTCCACACTGGTAGGTTAGGTTATATAGGTTCTGAGGAGCAGTATGGGCGCCCCTCTGGTCACTACTCACGTCAACATCTACTGTATTTTGCATCTGATGAGTTCACATGTGGAAATATAAGTCAAATATGTCATAATAATAAATATTTATATAATAGCTAAAAAATAAACCAGTATTCACAAATCCCAAATGTATGTATCGTAATATAAAGTGCAATAATAATAATATACATAGCAGCAGCGTTATATACATATACATATATTTATAACTGAATTATACATGATTGTTTGGGGGGATGTTGATCTGGAAAATTTCTTCCAGAGGTCAGGTGTAACACAAACAAGGAGCAACTGTTTCAAGTTCAACAAGCAACAATGTAGGACTGAGAACAGATGCTTTTTTACCCACAGGGTTATAAACCCATGGAACCGCCTACCCGACGAAGCTGTAAATGCTAAGACTGTTAACTTTTAAAATACAACTGGAAAAGATCAAGGCAAAAAGGGGGACCTTCGACAAGCCGCCGGCTTTCTGTCCTCTTCGAGGCCACTAATGTTAGTGGCTTTCAGGTAAATTCAGGTAAATATTTCAGCTGGGCATAAAATACCAGAGCTCCAGCACACACAGACTTGGCCACAAGAAAGGGACCAAATCGACTACATATCCAACTATAGGCGTATTATTTTCCTGTTCACATTTATTCCTTAAGTTTTCGTCAAAATACACCAACATATAAATATGGTATCTCTACCCGGGTTGTACGGTCGGGTTCGTTCTCGATTAACAATCGGGAATTCCGTGTTCGAATCCAGGGCGGGACAGAAATGCTTGGGAGCGTTTCCTAATGCCTAATGCCTTGTACAGTTAGCAGTAAGTTGGTAACCCCACAAGGACTTGCAGCCTGTAGACGGTCAGTGATTCGACCCTGAGGGGGGGGAGGCGGACCTCGATATAACGTGTATATATACTCTAGCTGTCTGTCCCCGACATAATGATTTATTATTATTATTATTATTATTATTATTATTATTATTATTATTCAATCCTCCGTGGCGCAGTGGCAAAACACTCTCCTGTCGCTTCGCGATCGCTTTGGCCTGGGTTTGTATCTTGTATTAGGATTGACTGGGCGCTAATCCTTAACTGTAGCCTCTGTTCACCCAACAGGGAATGGGTAAAGGTATATATATATATATATATATATATATATATATATATATATATATATATATATATATTATTAAATATGACCGAAAAAGTAAGATTAATAATTCTAACACGAATTTTCTCAATCTTTCGTACATTTCTTTTCACTGTTGGAGGTAATTCAAAAATCAATTCTCCAAAATTCATTTTTATTTCTAGTCTGACGCGACACTTGAGCGCGTTTCGTAAAACTTATTACATTTTCAAAGACTTTAGTTAACACATACACAACTGAATAGAACTTACACATCTCCGATTTTGTTTATATCTACATTTGAGTGAGGTGGATGGGGTGAGGTGGTATTTAATAAGGTATTAATTTCATCAACACAAGCCAGAACATGAAACAATGGGTATTGAATAGAAGTGATTGTAGAAAGCCTATTGGTCCATATTTCTTGATGCTTCTATATTGGAGCGGAGTCTTGAGGTGGGTAGAATATAGTTGTGCATTAATTGGCTGTTGATTGGCTGATGATAGCCGAATTGAAAGCAAAGGTCAACAAACTGATCGAAACTGTGAACGCCAAGAAATCCGGACTCCACCTGCCAAAGATCATTGGGGAATATAAACCTGGATATGCGTATGGAAATGTCAAGACACACAAGCCTGGAAACCCACTTCGGCCAATCATTAGCCAGATACCCACACCCACGTACAGACTGGCGAAGCGACTCAACGGCCTGCTGACTCCTTATGTTCCTTGCGCCTTCAGCCTGAAGTCTCCAAAGGAATTTGTTGACTTACTGCGGGGCACACGGGCCACAGGGATAAGAGCCTCGTTGGACGTAGAATCGCTGTTCACTAACGTACCTGTGGACGAGACAATCGGGATGATAGCCGACAGAGTGTATCGTGATCCAGCCTGTACTCCTCTTGACATACCAGAAGATATTCTGAGGAAACTACTCCAAGCTTGTACTAAAGAGGCACCCTTCTTGAGCCCGGATGGGCACATTTATAAGCAAGTAGATGGGGTCGCCATGGGTTCTCCCCTAGGTGTCCTGTTTGCAAACTTCTACATGGGTACCATCGAGCAAAAAGTCTTAGTCGACATGAACTTGAAACCGGCCATATACTGCAGGTATGTTGACGACATTTTTACACAGGTACCTGATGTCAGACATCTGCAGGAGCTGAAGGAGGCATTTGAGCAGAGTTCCGTGCTGCGTTTCACTTACGAGATGGAAAAGGATGGGAAGCTGCCCTTTCTAGATGTAACAGTCATGGAAAAGAGCGGAGGTTTCCACACTGCAGTCTACACTAAGGAAACGAACATAGGAATGTGCCTAAATGCCAACAGCGACTGCCCAGACAGGTACAAGAGGAGTGTTGTTAACGCATATGTCGACCGTGCTCTCAGCCACAGCTCAGAATGGAAGCAAGTCGACGAAGAACTCTGTAGGGTAAGGCAGGTCCTAGTCAACAACGGCTTCTCCAATGGTTTCGTCGAAGACATCATAAGAAGGAAAGTGAAACGCCATGCAACCTCTGAAGAGACAACTAACACAACACCTATACCCCCTATTAGACTATTTTACAGGAACTTCTTTTCCACAGCTCATAAAACGGAGGAAAGGGTCCTGAAAGATATTGTTAATAGAAACGTTATCCCTACAGACAAAAATCAGAGGATACAACTGACGATTTACTATAAAACCAGAAAAACGGCCAGCCTACTCATGAGAAACTCTCCAGACACAAAGCAGAACGCTTTAAAAGAGACCAATGTTGTCTATGCCGTCAAATGCCCACTTGGGGACTGTAAGCTCCAAAAAACCCAGTGTATAGGCGAGACAACAACATCTCTTTCTAGGCGTTTAACGATGCATAAGCAACAGGGCTCCATTAAGGAACATATAATCTCTTCCCACAACCAAACCATCGCCAGAGAAATCCTAGTAAACAACACAGAAATCATCGATAGATACAGCGATAGCAGTCGGCTTGACGTTTGCGAGGCACTGCACATTAAGAAGTCAACACCAGCAATCAACAGCCAATTAATGCACAACTATATTCTACCCACCTCAAGACTCCGCTCCAATATAGAAGCATCAAGAAATATGGACCAATAGGCTTTCTACAATCACTTCCATTTCAATACCCATTGTTTCGTGTTCTGTCTTGTGTTGATGAAATTAATACCCTATTAAATACCACCTCACCCCATCCACCTCACTCAAATGTAGATATAAACAAATCGGAGATATGTAAGTTCTATTCAGTTGTGTATGTGTAAAGTCTTTGAAAATGTAATAAGTTTTACGAAACGCGCTCAAGTGTCGCGTCAGACTAGAAATAAAAATGAATTTTGGAGAATTGATTTTTGAATTACCTCCAACAGTGAAAAGAAATGTACGAAAGATTGAGAAAATTCGTGTTAGAATTATTAATCTTACTTTTTCGGTCATATTTAATAATATATGTCTACAGGAAAGACTGCTACCAAAATATACTAATATATATATATATATATATATATATATATATATATATATATATATATATATATATATATATATATATATATATATATAATATATATATATATATATATATAATATATATATATATATATATATATATATATATATATCCCAGCTCTGAGGCTTCACTCGTGAAGGGAAGTAAATCATCAAGGGAAAGCATCAAGCTATTACGACTATATAGCACATGGGAGGGGTCTGGATAAGGACTTGGGGATGGAACGGGCAGACGGGATAAGGGTTTGGGATAGGCCGGTCGTCGTCCCCCCCCCCCCCCCCAGTGACTACCACAGACACTGGGAGAAGATGTCAGCTGACACTGATGAGATTGATGAACACGGCACACTGATGGAAACATCAAGATCTTGATTCCACTCTCTATATCTGTTATCAGGGACGTCACCCAGTGATGACTTCCTGCATCAAGTGTTTCCCGTCAACATCACGGGCGACGTCAACACCACGGGCGAGACGTCAACACCACGGAACACGCCAGCACAGTCTCGCTCTGATACGAACACTGGCACGCCGTCTCCTGCTCCAGCCCTGAAGATGAGCGCACGTCTGGACACCTTCCCCGCCTTTGTCCATTGAGTCTCGATACGACTTTCAGACATTCAGCTCATGAGGCCCGGGTTGATCCGACGCCTGAGACACTTATTGCCTGGAATCACAAGGAAGTCCATAGATTTTGTTCGTTTTCCGGTTGGATCTTCTGCTGGAGAGACGGTGTATGGCGCCGGCTTGGTCGAGAGATGCTGGGAAATTGACGGGTCCTTTGTCGACTCCTGGTGTGCCGTCAGGGCGCGGTGGGCGTCTGGCTTCTGCTCTGCCGGAGGTCACTAAAATATGTTTTTGCCCGTTGTTATTTAAGATTTGCTACTTGGAACAAAAAAGTTCCAAGTAGCACGGGCTATGGTGAGCCCGTAGTGGACTAACCTGGCACAGGAGCGGGGCTGTAGTTTGGTGAGTTTTTGCCCAATTGTGCTGGAGTTCAATGTGGACGATCCCCTGACGTGACGCCTGACGCTTTGTCGTCTTGGTCCATTGATTGTGATCAAAGTCTTCCTGTTGCTGTTGTGCGTGGGATGGGGTCCGGTCCTCGCCTGCCCGGCTCTTAGGAGTCTCCAACCATCTAATGATCAAACCAAACATCAGAAGATGAATAAACGTCGACGTTTCGGTTAGTCCTGGACCATTATCAAGTTCTGTGTGTCCTCACATACGACTTGATAATGGCTCAGGGCGAAATGAAACGTCGTCTTTTCTCCATCTTCTGGATGTGTGGTGTGGTAATCATTTCTTCAGCCATGTTATTGTGACTCGTCGTCTCACCAAACGTCAGCCCTGCAATGTATCTGCCACAGGAGACGGAGTTATAGCCTCTAGGCTTTGCGTTTCACCCAACACCAACACAGGGACACATCCAGCACTCCTCGCCTCGTGGCCCCTAAATCAACAGCAAATCTTACTGATGTCAGCTGAAATCACCGAGATTTGACGTTAAAATGTATTAATATATAAATTAAAGAAAATGATAATCATTAGAGTTATGTTATGGGAATAATTAACAATGAGTAATGGGTGTTAAAAGAGGCACACGTGAGACAATTGTGTGAGGTCCTCAGAGACTGGACAGTATTCTCAACATTCGAGAGCGAATATTCGAAAGGTAAGAAAGGTCTGTGAAACTTTACTTTGTGTTTACAGAGGAGCTTATTATTGAGATCCATGGTGGGTGGCGCAGGAGAGGTGTACAGACGGGTGGGTGGAGTCTGCGGTACTCCGGCAGGGGCAGCAGGCAGACAGGTGGGTGGAGACTGCAGTACTCCGGCAGGGACAGCAGGCAGACAGGTGGGTGGAGTCTGCGGTACTCCGGCAGGGGCAGCAGGTGTTGTAAGCAGACAGGTGGGTGGAGTCTGCGGTACTCCGGCAGGGGCAGCAGGTGTTGTAAGCAGACGAGTGGGTGGAGTCTGCGGTACTCCGGCAGGGGCAGCAGGTGTTGTAAGCAGACGAGTGGGTGGAGTCTGCGGTACTCCGGCAGGGGCAGCAGGTGTTGTAAGCAGACGGGTGGGTGGAGTCTGCGGTACTCCGGCAGGGGCAGCAGGTGTTGTAAGCAGACAGGTGGGTGGAGTCTGCGGTACTCCGGCAGGGGCAGCAGGTGTTGTAAGCAGACGGGTGGGTGGAGTCTGCGGTACTCCGGCAGGGGCAGCAGGTGTTGTAAGCAGACGAGTGGGTGGAGTCTGCGGTACTCCGGCAGGGGCAGCAAGTGTTGTAAGCAGACGGGTGGGTGGAGTCTGCGGTACTCCGGCAGGGGCAGCAGGTGTTGTAAGCAGACGAGTGGGTGGAGTCTGCGGTACTCCGGCAGGGGCAGCAGGTGTTGTAAGCAGACGAGTGGGTGGAGTCTGCGGTACTCCGGCAGGGGCAGCAGGTGTTGTAAGCAGACAGGTGGGTGGAGTCTACAGTACTCCGGCAGGGGCAGCAGGTGTTGTAAGCAGACAGGTGGGTGGAGTCTGTAGTACTCCGGCAGGGGCAGCAGGTGTTGTAAGCAGACAGGTGGGTGGAGTCTGTAGTACTCCGGCAGGGGCAGCAGGTGTTGTAAGCAGACAGGTGGGTGGAGTCTGTAGTACTCCGGCAGGGGCAGCAGGTGTTGTAAGCAGACAGGTGGGTGGAGTCTGTAGTACTCCGGCAGGGGCAGCAGGTGTTGTAAGCAGACAGGTGGGTGGAGTCTGCAGTACTCCGGCAGGGGCAGCAGGTGTTGTAAGCAGACAAGTGGGTGGAGTCTGCAGTACTCCGGCAGGGGCAACAGGTGTTCTAAGCAGACAAGTGGGTGGAGTCTGCAGTACTCCGGCAGGGGCAACAGGTGTTCTAAGCAGACAAGTGGGTGGAGTCTGCAGTACTCCGGCAGGGGCAGCAGGTGTTCTAAGCAGACAAGTGGGTGGAGTCTGCAGTACTCCGGCAGGGGCAACAGGTGTTCTAAGCAGACAGGTGGGTGGAGTCTGCAGTACTCCGGCAGGGGCAGCAGGTGTTGTAAGCAGACAGGTGGGTGGAGTCTGCAGTACTCCGGCAGGGGCAGCAGGTGTTGTAAGCAGACAAGTGGGTGGAGTCTGTAGTACTCCGGCAGGGGTAGCAGGTGTTGTAAGCAGACAAGTGGGTGGAGTCTGCAGTACTCCGGCAGGGACAGCAGGTGTTGTAAGCAGACAGGTGGGTGGAGTCTGTAGTACTCCGGCAGGGGCAGCAGGTGTTGTAAGCAGACAGGTGGGTGGAGTCTGCAGTACTCCGGCAGGGGCAGCAGGTGTTGTAAGCAGACAGGTGGGTGGAGTCTGCAGTACTCCGGCAGGGGCAGCAGGTGTTGTAAGCAGACAGGTGGGTGGAGTCTGCAGTACTCCGGCAGGGGCAGCAGGTGTTGTAAGCAGACAAGTGGGTGGAGTCTGTAGTACTCCGGCAGGGGGCAGCAGGTGTTGTAAGCAGACGGGTGGGTGGAGTCTGCAGTACTCCGGCAGGGGCAGCAGGTGTTGTAAGCAGACGAGCGGGTGGAGTCTGCAGTACTCCGGCAGGGGCAGCAGGTGTTCTAAGCAGACAAGTGGGTGGAGTCTGTAGTACTCCGGCAGGGGCAACAGGTGTTGTAAGCAGACGGGTGGGTGGAGTCTGCAGTACTCCGGCAGGGGCAGCAGGTGTTGTAAGCAGACGAGTGGGTGGAGTCTGCAGTACTCCGGCAGGGGCAGCAGGTGTTCTAAGCAGACAAGTGGGTGGAGTCTGTAGTACTCCGGCAGGGGCAACAGGTGTTGTAAGCAGACAGGTGGGTGGAGTCTGCAGTACTCCGGCAGGGGCAGCAGGCAGACAGGTGGGTGGAGTCTGCAGTACTCCGGCAGGGGCAGCAGGCAGACAGGTGGGTGGAGTCTGCAGTACTCCGGCAGGGGCAGCAGGCAGACAGGTGGGTGGAGTCTGCAGTACTCCGGCAGGGGCAGCAGGCAGACAGGTGGGTGGAGTCTGCGGTACTCCAGCAGGGGCAGCAGGTGTTCTAAGCGGGCGGCTAACATCGTTTACTCTCACAGAATGTCAACAAGCCAGCCGAGTTCTGTTACGTCAGTTAATCGATGAAACAAACTAGTTGGGTTGTGCTGAAATAGAAACATTTTCTTACGTCGGTTTAGAGATACTGTATTTGTTTGTAGTTTATTATAAATGGAAGCGTATAGAGCGGTATAGATCTCAATATTTGTACCTATAGAATGTTGGCTCGTGGACCCCGCGATACATGCGGTGAAGGTGTATGTGGCACCTTCGTTCACTACACGCCTCACAAAGAACAATGAGTTAGAGAGAATTACAGAGACGGGCACACATAGAGCTTTACATCTCAAACTGAAAAAATAGCCATATAGAGATAAATGAAAACTCATGCTGCATGAGAGGGAAAGCCATCTTTTTACAAATGATAAAATAACTGAAATCCTTGCTCTGTATCCATTTTTCACTTCTGGTAAATTAATGACATGAGATTATGTCTTAGTTCACGACTGTGTAGTGAGAAGACCAGTAATACTAAACAGCAGTGTTTCTATAATCCTGTAATATCCCCATTTGATAATTATTTCATGTATTAGCAAACCAACTACCATCAATGTATATCAGAATAGATGCAATTGTTAGTGTAAAACTCTCCGCTGAAGTCTGATAAAGACCTTTTGTGCCCTCTGTAATCCCTTTTTCGCTACCGCTCACAGGATGAGTATGGGGTGCACAATAATCTACCTGCCTCCGGCGGCAACAATAAAAAATCCAGACGAGTAACTATTATATAGTCTACTGGATGCATGGTGACACCCAGCAGTATCGACCCCAAAAGATTGTACCTGGTCGTGACTCGGATCCCAGGTCACGACCCGGTGTCCCGGTTATTTTTTTTTTTTTATTAACATATTAGGTACATCTGCATTAGTGCAGCTACCCTAGACTATATGAAGTGGAGTACAGTGTGTCAAAAAAGCTAACTAGGTGATGCTAAAAAATTCCCATCACACAGGATGGTTAGTCATACAGAGGCATGTGATAAGCTGTCTGCACTGGCAGACTCCGGATGCATTTTGAGGATATCATCAACACAAGATTGAATAAGGTAGCAGTGGTAATACAAGTCCCCATCTCGCAGGATGGTTAGTCATACAGGGGCCATGTGTTTTATAGCCATCACTGGCAAATTTTGGGTATACTGTGAGGATATCTTCAAGAATACGAGAGTGAATAAAGTAATTGCAAAGCTCCAGGTACCTCATGCCAACTGGTCTGAAAGGTCTAATAACTGGGCATTCAGTGATGTAGTGCGGGAGATCATGCCGTAGTTCCTGCTCACAGAGTTTGCAACTGGAGTGCTCAGGATTGGGAGACCCGTCACCTGCAGCCACCTGCCACAGGTAACGGTAACCCAACCTGATCCTTGCAACCACTGTGTCGCACAGTCTAGTGGACGTTTTGTGCTGTCCATAGATGTAGGTTTCAGATTCAGATCTGAACAACGTGCCGAAGACACGAATAAATTCCTGGGACTCGGCCAGCCACGTTCCACTGATTTTTTTATGGGGGTCGCAATGGGAGCCATCCCACCTTTTATTAGAATCGATGTAGCCAAACCTGATATGTCCATGTTGGTCATCTAACCCCTCCCCCAACCACCACCACTACCAATCACCATGCAATGTTGGGGGAGGCTAGCCACAAACGTCTGACCTTCACCGTAAAAAAAAGGTTTTTCTGTCCAACAGGTTTGGACAGACAAACACGCAAACATGATTGGAAAAAATGGATCAGCTAGTTTCATAAGAATTGCATAAAGAAACGATGTGTACTAAACTCAGTAAAATCTTGATACCTTCCATGCAAAACACAGAAAAATTATTCCTAATCTCTCTCTCTCTCACACACACACACACACACACACACACACACACACACACACACACACACACACACACACACACACACACACACACACACACACACACACACAAGCACCACAACACACACAAGCACCTAACCACAAGCACCACAACACACAAGGGGTTGAAGGGGCCTCGTAGCCTGGTGGATAGCGCACAGGATTCGTAATTCTGTGGCGCGGGTTCGATTCCCGCACGAGGCAGAAACAAATGGGCAAAGTTTCTTTCACCCTAAATGCCCCTGTTACCTAGCAGTAAATAGGTACCTGGGAGTTAGTCAGCTGTCACGGGCTGCTTCCTGGGGTGTGTGTGTGTGTGTGTGGTGTGGAAAAAAAAAAAGTAGTTAGTAAACAAGTTGATTGACAGTTGAGAGGCGGGCCTAAAGAGCAAAGCTCAACCCCCGTAAAAACACACAACTAGTAAACACACACACACAAGCACCACAATACACACAAGCACCACAACACACACACAAGCACCACAACACACACACAAGCATGCCACAGACATTACAACTCATAAAAACAAACTCTCTTAAATATAACAAACCTTCACACCCGGCCTTCTACGTAAGTGGAATTTAACCCCACGTCTCCCAGCATGCTTGTCTTCCCACACAACTGTTCCCTCCCCACCCCAGTCTCCCACAACCCCAACAGCCCTCTACCCCTGCCTGATGCCGCCCCTCCCCAGTCTCCCACAACCCCAACAGCCCTCTACCCCTGCCTGATGCCGCCCCTCCCCAGTCTCCCACAACCCCAACAGCCCTCTACCCCTGCCTGATGCCTCCCCACCCCAGTCTCCCACAACCCCAACAGCCCTCTACCCCTGCCTGATGCCGCCCCACCCCAGTCTCCCACAACCCCAACAGCCCTCTACCCCTGCCTGATGCCGCCCCAGTCTACTACAACCCCAGTATCACGTTCCCGGCGTGCCAGCCACTGGCACAGGGACTCGTGCGGCTCTCCCGAGGACAGTTCGTCACCCCCGGGACGGTATCCCAGGAGGGCGGTAGGAAAGACTGAGGAGCACCCAGACAACTTCAGCCCCTACCTAATCTATGGGGCGTCGTCCTCAGCACCTCAGACGGGGTACAGAGCTCAGCCCGTAGTATAAATAAAATCCGCACAGCTCGGCTCACACTGCAACCAGTGCAGATATCAGGTAACTGATGGGGAGGTTGTGATGCCCTGTATTCAGTTACGAGTAAGTAGTTGTCTGGGATCTTATCGACAGTTGCCTGGGGTAGACGCACGCTCTCCCTCCAGGGTGTAGACGCACGCTCTCCCTCCAGGGTGTAGACGCATGCTCTCCCTCCAGGGTGTAGACGCACGCTCTCCCTCCAGGGTGTAGATGCACGCTCTCCCTTCAGGGTGTAGACGGACGCTCTCCCTCCAGGGTGTAGATGCAGGCTCTCCCTCCAGGGTGTAGACGCACGCTCTCCCTTCAGGGTGTAGACGCACGCTCTCCCTTCAGGGTGTAGACGCAGGCTCTCCCTTCAGGGTGTAGACGCAGGCTCTCCCTCCAGGGTGTAGACGCACGCTCTCCCTTCAGGGTGTAGACGCACGCTCTCCCTTCAGGGTGTAGACGCAGGCTCTCCCTTCAGGGTGTAGACGCAGGCTCTCCCTCCAGGGTGTAGATGCACGCTCTCCCTTCAGGGTGTAGACGCACGCAATCCCTTCAGGGTGTAGACGCAGGCTCTCCCTCCAGGGTGTAGATGCACGCTCTCCCTTTAGGGTATAGACGCAGGCTCTCCCTCCAGGGTGTAGATGCACGCTCTCCCTTCAGGGTGTAGACGCACGCTCTCCCTCCAGGGTGTAGACGCAGGCTCTCCCTCCAGGGTGTAGACGCACGCTCTCCCTCCAGGATGCAGACGCAGGCTCTCCCTCCAGGGTGTAGACGCAGGCTCTCCCTCCAGGGTGTAGACGCAGGCTCTCCCTCCAGGGTGTAGACGCACGCTCTCCCTCCAGGGTGTAGACGCAGGCTCTCCCTCCAGAGTGTAGACGCACGCTCTCCCTCCAGGGTGTAGACGCAGGCTCTCCCTCCAGGGTGTAGACGCAGGCTCTCCCTCCAGGGTGTAGACGCACGCTCTCCCTCCAGGGTGTAGACGCACGCTCTCCCTCCAGGGTGTAGACGCACGCTCTCCCTCCAGGGTGTAGACGCAGGCTCTCCCTCCAGGGTGTAGACGCACGCTCTCCCTCCAGGGTGTAGACGCACGCTCTCCCTCCAGGGTGTAGACGCAGGCTCTCCCTCCAGGGTGTAGACGCAGGCTCTCCCTCCAGGGTGTAGACGCAGGCTCTCCCTCCAGGGTGTAGACGCAGGCTCTCCCTCCAGGGTGTAGACGCACGCTCTCCCTCCAGGGTGTAGACGCACGCTCTCCCTCCAGGGTGTAGACGCAGGCTCTCCCTCCAGGGTGTAGACGCGGGCTCTTCCTCCAGGGTGTAGACGCACGCTCTTCCTCCAGGGTGTAGACGCAGGCTCTCCCTCCAGGGTGTAGACGCAGGCTCTCCCTCCAGGGTGTAGACGCACGCTCTTCCTCCAGGGTGTAGACGCAGGCTCTCCCTCCAGGGTGTAGACGCACGCTCTTCCTCCAGGGTGTAGACGCAGGCTCTCCCTCCAGGGTGTAGACGCAGGCTCTCCCTCCAGGGTGTAGACGCAGGCTCTCCCTCCAGGGTGTAGACGCACGCTCTTCCTCCAGGGTGTAGACGCAGGCTCTCCCTCCAGGGTGTAGACGCAGGCTCTCCCTCCAGGGTGTAGACGCAGGCTCTCCCTCCAGGGTGTAGACGCAGGCTCTCCCTCCAGGGTGTAGACGCAGGCTCTCCCTCCAGGGTGTAGACGCACGCTCTTCCTCCAGGGTGTAGACGCAGGCTCTCCCTCCAGGGTGTAGACACACGCTCTCCCTCCAGGGTGTAGACGCAGGCTCTCCCTCCAGGGTGTAGACGCAGGCTCTCCCTCCAGGGTGTAGACGCACGCTCTCCCTCCAGGGTGTAGACGCACGCTCTCCCTCCAGGGTGTAGACGCACGCTCTCCCTCCAGGGTGTAGACGCAGGCTCTCCCTCCAGGGTGTAGACGCACGCTCTCCCTCCAGGGTGTAGACGCACGCTCTCCCTCCAGGGTGTAGACGCAGGCTCTCCCTCCAGGGTGTAGACGCAGGCTCTCCCTCCAGGGTGTAGACGCAGGCTCTCCCTCCAGGGTGTAGACGCAGGCTCTCCCTCCAGGGTGTAGACGCACGCTCTCCCTCCAGGGTGTAGACGCACGCTCTCCCTCCAGGGTGTAGACGCAGGCTCTCCCTCCAGGGTGTAGACGCGGGCTCTTCCTCCAGGGTGTAGACGCACGCTCTTCCTCCAGGGTGTAGACGCAGGCTCTCCCTCCAGGGTGTAGACGCAGGCTCTCCCTCCAGGGTGTAGACGCACGCTCTTCCTCCAGGGTGTAGACGCAGGCTCTCCCTCCAGGGTGTAGACGCACGCTCTTCCTCCAGGGTGTAGACGCAGGCTCTCCCTCCAGGGTGTAGACGCAGGCTCTCCCTCCAGGGTGTAGACGCAGGCTCTCCCTCCAGGGTGTAGACGCACGCTCTTCCTCCAGGGTGTAGACGCAGGCTCTCCCTCCAGGGTGTAGACGCAGGCTCTCCCTCCAGGGTGTAGACGCAGGCTCTCCCTCCAGGGTGTAGACGCAGGCTCTCCCTCCAGGGTGTAGACGCAGGCTCTCCCTCCAGGGTGTAGACGCACGCTCTTCCTCCAGGGTGTAGACGCAGGCTCTCCCTCCAGGGTGTAGACACACGCTCTCCCTCCAGGGTGTAGACGCACGCTCTCCCTCCAGGGTGTAGACGCACGCTCTCCCTCCAGGGTGTAGACGCAGGCTCTCCCTCCAGGGTGTAGACGCACGCTCTCCCTCCAGGGTGTAGACGCATGCTCTCCCTCCAGGGTGTAGACGCAGGCTCTCCCTCCAGGGTGTAGACGCACGCTCTCCCTCCAGGGTGTAGACGCAGGCTCTCCCTCCAGGGTGTAGACGCAGGCTCTCCCTCCAGGGTGTAGACGCAGGCTCTCCCTCCAGGGTGTAGACGCAGGCTCTCCCTCCAGGGTGTAGACGCAGGCTCTCCCTCCAGGGTGTAGACGCAGGCTCTCCCTCCAGGGTGTAGACGCACGCTCTCCCTCCAGGGTGTAGACGCAGGCTCTCCCTCCAGGGTGTAGACGCACGCTCTCCCTCCAGGGTGTAGACGCAGGCTCTCCCTCCAGGGTGTAGACGCAGGCTCTCCCTCCAGGGTGTAGACGCACGCTCTCCCTCCAGGGTGTAGACGCAGGCTCTCCCTCCAGGGTGTAGACGCACGCTCTCCCTCCAGGGTGTAGACGCAGGCTCTCCCTCCAGGGTGTAGACGCACGCTCTCCCTCCAGGGTGTAGACGCACGCTCTCCCTCCAGGGTGTAGACGCACGCTCTCCCTCCAGGGTGTAGACACAGGCTCTCCCTCCAGGGTGTAGACTCACGCTCTCCATCCAGGGTGTAGACGCAGGCTCTCCCTCCAGGGTGTAGACGCACGCTCTCCCTCCAGGGTGTAGACGCAGGCTCTCCCTCCAGGGTGTAGACGCAGGCTCTCCCTCCAGGGTGTAGACGCAGGCTCTCCCTCCAGGGTGTAGACGCAGGCTCTCCCTCCAGGGTGTAGACGCACGCTCTCCCTCCAGGGTGTAGACGCAGGCTCTCCCTCCAGGGTGTAGACGCAGGCTCTCCCTCCAGGGTGTAGACGCACGCTCTCCCTCCAGGGTGTAGACGCAGGCTCTCCCTCCAGGGTGTAGACGCAGGCTCTCCCTCCAGGGTGTAGACGCACGCTCTCCCTCCAGGGTGTAGACGCAGGCTCTCCCTCCAGGGTGTAGACGCACGCTCTCCCTCCAGGGTGTAGACGCAGGCTCTCCCTCCAGGGTGTAGACGCACGCTCTCCCTCCAGGGTGTAGACGCAGGCTCTCCCTCCAGGGTGTAGACGCAGGCTCTCCCTCCAGGGTGTAGACGCAGGCTCTCCCTCCAGGGTGTAGACGCGGGCTCTCCCTCCAGGGTGTAGACGCAGGCTCTCCCTCCAGGGTGTAGACGCAGGCTCTCCCTCCAGGGTGTAGACGCAGGCTCTCCCTCCAGGGTGTAGACGCACGCTCTCCCTCCAGGGTGTAGACGCAGGCTCTCCCTCCAGGGTGTAGACGCACGCTCTCCCTCCAGGGTGTAGACGCAGGCTCTCCCTCCAGGGTGTAGACGCACGCTCTCCCTCCAGGGTGTAGACAGCAGGCTCTCCCTCCAGGGTGTAGACGCACGCTCTCCCTCCAGGGTGTAGACGCAGGCTCTCCCTCCAGGGTGTAGACGCAGGCTCTCCCTCCAGGGTGTAGACTCAGCGCTCTCCCTCCAGGGTGTAGACGCAGGCTCTCCCTCCAGGGTGTAGACGCAGGCTCTCCCTCCAGGGTGTAGACGCAGGCTCTCCCTCCAGGGTGTAGACGCAGGCTCTCCCTCCAGGGTGTAGACGCACGCTCTCCCTCCAGGGTGTAGACGCAGGCTCTCCCTCCAGGGTGTAGACGCACGCTCTCCCTCCAGGGTGTAGACGCAGGCTCTCCCTCCAGGGTGTAGACGCAGGCTCTCCCTCCAGGGTGTAGACGCACGCTCTCCCTCCAGGGTGTAGACGCAGGCTCTCCCTCCAGGGTGTAGACGCAGGCTCTCCCTCCAGGGTGTAGACTCACGCTCTCCCTCCAGGGTGTAGACGCAGGCTCTCCCTCCAGGGTGTAGACGCAGGCTCTCCCTCCAGGGTGTAGACGCAGGCTCTCCCTCCAGGGTGTAGACGCACGCTCTCCCTCCAGGGTGTAGACGCACGCTCTCCCTCCAGGGTGTAGACGCAGGCTCTCCCTCCAGGGTGTAGACGCACGCTCTCCCTCCAGGGTGTAGACGCAGGCTCTCCCTCCAGGGTGTAGACGCAGGCTCTCCCTCCAGGGTGTAGACGCAGGCTCTCCCTCCAGGGTGTAGACGCACGCTCTCCCTCCAGGGTGTAGACGCAGGCTCTCCCTCCAGGGTGTAGACGCAGGCTCTCCCTCCAGGGTGTAGACGCAGGCTCTCCCTCCAGGGTGTAGACGCAGGCTCTCCCTCCAGGGTGTAGACGCAGGCTCTCCCTCCAGGGTGTAGACGCACGCTCTCCCTCCAGGGTGTAGACGCAGGCTCTCCCTCCAGGGTGTAGACGCAGGCTCTCCCTCCAGGGTGTAGACGCAGGCTCTCCCTCCAGGGTGTAGACGCACGCTCTCCCTCCAGGGTGTAGACGCAGGCTCTCCCTCCAGGGTGTAGACGCAGGCTCTCCCTCCAGGGTGTAGACGCACGCTCTCCCTCCAGGGTGTAGACGCACGCTCTCCCTCCAGGGTGTAGACGCAGGCTCTCCCTCCAGGGTGAGCAATTAGGCTATTCCGGTTAGAACACATGGCGAGTCACCCATAGAGGTAAATATAAATTAATTAACCATTAATTTCCTCTGATATTGCTGTCATTTATTGGTTACGATTATTACGGCATGCCCCCCCCCCCCCCCCCCCTCTTTTGACAGGTGCAGTTGAAGGGGAAGAAGAATTAGTAATCAACTACCTGGTACAATACATAACATGCGATCAACCACATTCATATTTGGTTGACGAGGCCATAACCAGCTATACAGATAAGCTGTATTTCCCCATATCATTTACTAACTCACATACTATTAACTTGGTAGTGAATGCCTACTAATCAATAATTTCGATTGATAGACTAATTAATAAACCCCCAGCTTGTGTAGGAAACGATTTGTGGGAAGTTAATATCATAAATTCTAATCTTCTTTGGAATATTTTCCATTCTATGCAAATATCGTCTACCATCTGCAGGGTGAAGAAACACTAAATCACTTAGTCCTTCCATTTTTATTGTTTGACGGTTCGTCAACAATATGACTTATTCAGGAATATGTCAGTTCACTCTGTTGAACTGACAAAGGTATACTGAGCTTGCAACGTTGTTATTGTTTTAAAATCAGCTACTGAAATAAAATTTCCATGTAGCACTGGCTATTGTAAGTCCGTAAGTGGAGGCTCTTTAGAGCCATTATCTGTATCAATAGCTGATACTGGAGATCTGGGGATGGAGTCCGTGGACGCGACAATCCAATCCAAGAGTCGTCAGGGCTAGCCACCGTCGGCCGGTCTAGGGGGGAGATGTCCGGGTGTTACAAGAGGATTGGTTTCCTAATCCAAGTTCCCCAAAGTTGGTAGTCTAGTCGGATTTCCTTCTTCAAGGTTTCATTATTGCAAAGGTGGTCGAGGCGTTCTTGAGGGACGACCTTGCGAAGGATCCGGCCTGCTTCCCTATCATTGTATTCCCAGTAGTCGTTGTGGATTATGGAGTTATCTGCTGTCTGCTATCTGGATTTGCTGTTTGTCCTCCTTGGAAAGTACGCGGCCAAGTTGGATATACCCGGAGGAGGCAGCATGGGAGCCTGTCAGTTTGGTTGGTGCCTGTGCAGGATCTGGAGGGGGAGATGGCTCCTGTACGGCCGCATGAAGGGCAAGACAGGCGATGACATCGTTTGAAGCATGAGAGTCGGTCGAGTCTTCGGAGTCGGCCTCATCGTCCTGGTTAGCTGTCCCTCTCAGTGGGACAAGGACGGAGATGCTGTGGCCAGAGGAGGAGGGCTCCCTGGGGGTTGGCTCAGGGATCCCCAGGCAGAGGGTCCAGTAGCAGTTGTGGAAGCTGGAAGAAGGTCATTGGGAACAGCAGCTGTCAGAAGTCCATTCGCAACGAGCAGCCTGTTGATGACATGGATGTAGTGGGTAATGTCGTTCCCTGCCATTTTGTCAGCGAGGTAAAGAAGGACGGGTAAAAAGGTGATCTTGGGGGAGGCTGCAGGCTGGGCCAGTGGTGGTGTGGTCGGCTGGGTGTGGCGTCCCCAGGAGATGGGCGGTGGTGAGGGAATCACATGTGTATTCCCGGAATTCCCGGGTAACACTGGGAATTCCGACGGGAGTGGGTTTGCAGGACGAGGTATGGTGGTGGAGGAAGCTGTAGCTGTCATCTTTTGGATTTCTTCCTGCCAATGGAGACAGTCAGTTGAGACCGCAGGGTGTAGGCCATCGGTGGCAGGATGTGCAGTCCATGTAGTGGTATTCCTAGACGCAGAGGCTGCATCTCTGCACTCGCTCGGTGCACTTTCTGATGTAGTGGGAGTAACTTGAAGCACTGCTGGAGCTCCGTGAGGTGTTCCTTGGTCACTTAGGTGGGTGGTATGGTGATTCTTGAGCACTTAAGTCAGTAGTCCGTGGTGTGGGTCGCTGAGATGGCCGTTATGAAGGTCACCATCAGTGTTGGTCTGTGGTTGACTTCAGTGCTGGAGATGGTCCGCTACCGCTGTTAGCGTCGGGTTCTGGGTATTAATGCTGGCGAGGATGTCGTCGCGGTCGGTAATCCTTGTGCTGATATTCCTGGCAAACAAGGTCCTGTCTACCAGGTAACATCGTGGTGGCGATGCCGACGTCTTGCAGGGTGGTCGTGGCGGTGGTGGTTTATATCTTCTCAAGGTCCAAATCCCTGGAGAAGGTGGACACCTCTCTTGTCTCCAGGACATTGGCCGGTGAGACGTTTGCAGAGATTTGTGCTCAAATCCTGGCAGTGGAGAGAACGAGGTTCTCCAAGAGGCAAACCTTGACCCTATACAACATTTTTTTTTTATTGTGCGCCAGTTTATTGTGCACCCAATACTAATCCTGTGAGCGGTAGCGCAAAAAACATTACAGAGGGCACAAAAGGTCTTTATCAGACCTCATCTTAGATTATTACATAAACAATTTCATCTGTCCTTCACACCTTATAGTTACAATGTCAGCTAGTTACAGAGAATGTTCTATTTCAAGAGCTATATATTTACAGTAAGTCATTATACATTAATGGTAGGTCTTATAAATAATACATAATAGTTTGACCAATGGAGATATTACAGTCATAAGGGAGCTTCAGTTTATTATTAGTCTTCACAATACACTACTTGTTTCTGAATCTCATATGTCGTTTATCTACTGGAAGCGAAATATGCAACATAGTGCAGGTGGGTCCTGGACCATAGGAGCTTGGGTCGACAGCAAAGATGGATGTTTGGAGTGAATGTGACATGCTTGCAAGGTTGTTGTTGTTTCAGATTCAGCTACTCAGAACAAAAAGTTACAAGTAGCACGGACTGTGGTGAGCCTGTAAGTGGAGGCTCTTTGGAGGCATTATTTGTATCAATAGCTGATACTAGTGATCTGGGGATGGATCGGGGTCTTCATGGTGGATTTCAGCCTCGAAGGGCTGGCTGTACCAGTTATGGAGCTGGTGGGTTTAGTGTAAACCTCTAGATCTTCCCGTTTTTCTTTCTTCCGTAGCACGGGCTATGGTGAGCCCGTAAATATGGGCTCTGGTTTCCCTTCAAAACGCATAAATCTTTCGGCTTGCAAGGTTGTTGTTGTTTTAGATTTAGCTACTCAGAAGGAAATGTCCATGTGGCATGGGTTATGGTGAGCCAGTAATGTAAAAATCTACATTAAAATGTAAAAAAAAAAAAAGACTTGCAAGGAGAAATCTAGACATTTATAACTGTGGGTACACTTCACTTTACGATTCATCAAACTCCCGTAATCGATTCATCTAACCCCCTACGATTAAGAGAGCACCAAAGAATAGGGTAAGTTGATTGTTACCCGACTCCAGCTTCTAGTTGTCGACCAGGACTGCCATCTTCCCTGTAGATGAATGGAAGACCATCAAACAGCTGTGTGCTCAAAGTAGAATTCATCTGGATGTTGATTACTGATGTTAGCTCCCGAATAAACTCATCCTCAATCGTACGAAGCCTTTTATGGTCGTCGGTGCATGTGATTATTGTTGTATCTTTCACTATGTCTTGGCGATTCAGAATGAAGTTGCTTAATACCTCCCTCTTGCAAATGAAGTGTGTAGAGATCTACTCAGTGTATTTCGTAGTATATCCAATGTAGCATATATTCTGGAGCGAAAAGTCTCCATAGCTGCATCTGTATTGATACACTACATTAGTACACCTCAGTTTGTCAGATGAGGCAGAGATGTTATTTCTCATAATGAAGGAAGATGTATGAGGGGTTGTTATAATAAATGAAAAATTAATCCTTGTCTTTTCACTGCAAGGTTTACAATTCCTGTCAATTAATTCGTATCACCTTTTCATCCTTCTTGTATGCCCGAGTAAATATATTTCTATAATACACTGTAATGTCTTCCCTTGGGGGCCGATTTTTCACCCCTGGGGCCTGATTATTCTCAGTCAGTTGCCGGCCTTGCTTCTTACGAATTCGTTGAATTCTGTATTACTGTAATAGTTGTTCACAACAATTTGGCGCATTCGTTCAAGTTTGTGGTGCAAGAGCTGTCAAGTAGAGCATGTACATATTGCACGACCTACATATGTATTAATGATGCTTCTCTTATACCTTTCATTGCATTCTCTCTTACCGTTCATATATTTTTTGCATCAGTTGGTTTACGGTACACATCTGTGATGAACCTGCCAGAGTTACCGTCAACGAGAACATCGAGGAATGGAATACTGCCTCCTTCACTTTTCTCAACAGTGAACTTCAAGCCTGAGAATTCTTGAAGCTTGCCACGAAGCCTCTCCAATGTGTCATCTTTGTCAACGTCGAATATGTCGTCGATATTTCTGCAGGAGATACTAGAGTTCAGCTCCTCCATATGTTGGCGGACGACTCAACATGCGACATGAATGCCTGGGGCAACAAGGCTTCCTGGTAACCAATTTTTAAACTAATTTTGTCCGGTCATTAACTAATATCTGACAATTTTACTGTGCTTCTTCTACTATTAAGAGAGAGATTGAACATAACCAACCTTAATGGCATACTTTGTAACCCTGGCGACGACCCGCTACACTTT
The DNA here is from genome assembly GCF_040958095.1 of Procambarus clarkii. NCBI lineage: Eukaryota > Metazoa > Arthropoda > Malacostraca > Decapoda > Cambaridae > Procambarus > Procambarus clarkii. Next base: position 23,032,231 of record NC_091225.1, read on the forward strand.
GTGAATGAATATGTAGTTGCTGGTGTGTGTTGTGACCTTGACGACGGGTGTGTTGGTGAGTGCTGCTGGTGTGTGTTGTGACCCTGACGACGGGTGTGTTGGTGAGTGCTGCTGGTGTGTGTTGTGACCTTGACGACGGGTGTGTTGGTGAGTGCTGCTGGTGTGTGTTGTGACCTTGACGACGGGTGTGTTGGTGAGTGCTGCTGGTGTGTGTTGTGACCCTGACGACGGGTGTGTTGGTGAGTGTTGGTGGTGTGTGTTGTGACCCTGACGACGGGTGTGTTGGTGAGTGCTGCTGGTGTGTGTTGTGACCTTGACGACGGGTGTGTTGGTGAGTGCTGCTGGTGTGTGGTGATGTGTAGTGTGTTGTGTGGTGTAGTGGGGTGAGGTGTAGTGTGGTGTGGTGAGGTATAGTGAGGTGTGGTGAGGTATAGTGAGGTGTGATGTAGTGAGGTTTTTGATAGTGTTGTGTATTCACCTAGTTGTGCTTGCAGGGGTTGACCTCTGCTCTTTCGGCCCGCCTCTCAACTGTCAATCAATCAACTGGTTTTTTCGTGTAGTATGGTGTGATGTGGTGAGGTTTTGTGTGATGTGGTGAGGTCTTGTGTGATGTGGTGAGGTCTTGTGTGATGTGGTGAGGTCTTGTGTGATGTGGTGAGGTCTTGTGTGATGTGAGGTCTTGTGTGATGTGGTGAGGTCTTGTGTGATGTGGTGAGGTCTTGTGTGATGTGGTGAGGTCTTGTGTGATGTGGTGAGGTCTTGTGTGATGTGGTGAGGTCTTGTGTGATGTGAGGTCTTGTGTGATGTGAGGTCTTGTGTGATGTGGTGAGGTCTTGTGTGATGTGGTGAGGTCTTGTGTGATGTGAGGTTTTGTGTGATGTGAGGTCTTGTGTGATGTGGTGAGGTCTTGTGTGATGTGGTGAGGTCTTGTGTGATGTGGTGAGGTTTTGTGTGATGTGGTGAGGTCTTGTGTGATGTGAGGTCTTGTGTGATGTGGTGAGGTCTTGTGTGATGTGGTGAGGTCTTGTGTGATGTGAGGTCTTGTGTGATGTGGTGAGGTCTTGTGTGATGTGGTGAGGTCTTGTGTGATGTGAGGTCTTGTGTGATGTGAGGTCTTGTGTGATGTGGTGAGGTCTTGTGTGATGTGGTGAGGTCTTGTGTGATGTGGTGAGGTCTTGTGTGATGTGGTGTAGTGTTGTGTGATGTGGTGGTCTTGTGTGATGTGGTGAGGTCTTGTGTGATGTGGTGAGGTCTTGTGTGATGTGGTGAGGTCTTGTGTGATGTGGTGTAGTGTTGTGTGATGTGGTGAGGTCTTGTGTGATGTGGTGAGGTCTTGTGTGATGTGGTGAGGTCTTGTGTGATGTGGTGAGGTCTTGTGTGATGTGGTGAGGTCTTGTGTGATGTGATGAGGTCTTGTGTGATGTGGTGTAGTGTTGTGTGATGTAGTGGTGTGGTGTGTTGCGCAGTGAAGTGTTGAATGATGGAGTGAAGTATTGTGTAGTGGGATATAATGTGTGGTGTGGTATAATGAGGTATGGTGTGGTGAGGCAAGGAATTGTGAAGTATTATGAAGCGTAGTCACCGTGACGCAGTGGTAAGACACTCGCCCCGCGCTTTGCAGACAGTTTGGCACGAGTTCGTATCCTGGCCGGGGAGGATTGACAAGGCGGCAATCCTTAACTGCACGCCTCTCTTCACCCAGCAGTGAATGGGTACCTGGTTGTTGAACGATTTGGCAAAGCGGTCGCGTGTTGGTACACGACCGAAAGGTTCCGCATTCAGACCCCGGGGAAAGCGAGACGTCTGAGCACGTTTTCTCTCACCTCATGCCTCTGTTCACTTTGTACTGTTTAGGTATCTGGGAGTTAGGCGATTGTTATGGGTTGCATCTTGCTGATGACACATCGGTTTACACGATGTGTCAACCGTAAAATGAGAGAGATTTTTCCTCGCCATAAGCTTGAGAAACTAAGCTACCCATTTAAGCTACTGAGTCCCCATGATCTTTAATCCCTGGAAGTGTCAGTTTTGCGGCGTTTTTAATTTTTACTAAACAGCTATTTTACGTCGGGTTGCAAGTGTCAACAATGAGGTGTATTACGGGGTAGGATCTACAGGTTTTCAGACATAGCGGGACTTTGATAAGCTCAGTCTTCCTCTCTCAGAGAATGGGAGGTGTTGAGGTCCAATTGTTCAAGCTTTCTTCGCAGTTTAGTGTTCTCAGCTCAGAACCTTATTACATCAGATCTTTTCTTAAGGTGGGGGGCCTACGCAAGACTGGGGTCTCGCCATTTCTTCAGGTGGGGGATTACACAAGTCCTGGTCTCGCCAGTTCTTCAGGTGGGGGACTACACAAGTCTTGGTCTCGCCATTTTCTTCAGGTGGGGGACTACACAAGTCTTGGTCTCGCCATTTTCTTCAGGTGGGGGACTACACAAGTCTTGGTCTCGCCATTTTCTTCAGGTGGGGGACTACACAAGTCTTGGTCTCGCCATTTCTTCCGGTGGGGGACTACACAAGTCTTGGTCTCGCCATTTTCTTTAGGTGGGGGACTACACAAGTCCTGGTCTCGCCATTTTCTTCAGGTGGGGGACTACACAAGTCTTGGTCTCGCCATTTTCTTCAGGTGGGGGACTACACAAGTCCTGGTCTCGCCATTTTCTTCAGGTGGGGGACTACACAAGTCTTGGTCTCGCCATTTTCTTCAGGTGGGGGACTACACAAGTCCTGGTCTCGCCATTTTCTTCAGGTGGGGGACTACACAAGTCTTGGTCTCGCCATTTTTCAAACCAACTTTCGAGAATGTCAAGATCTTCTGCAGGTCTCCATCTGTTCTGATTTTTTCATTAGTTCATCATCAACAAACATTGATGTGAAGGATTCAGTTTCTTACTGAAAATGCCTTTGAAATTTTTTAATTAATGAAACATTCAAAGAATAAAATTGATCGCAGTTTGTTCTGAAGCTGTGGGATGGTGGGATTATTATAGATCTTCCTATGGAGGGAGAGAAGCCCAGGCAGTGTTGATATATAAGAAAATTACATTTTTTTTGCTGCTTCTAGCAGGGTAGAATATGTTTGCTAATTTTTCCAGGACCTTTACATAACGTCCTACTTTACTGTAAGAAAAAAATCTATTTGTAAATTTGTTTTCAAAGTATTGAGCAGCCAGTGCTAAAATCGTCGTGGGGATCAGTATGTGACAGTGGCATGCTGTTCTCTCTTAAATTGTGGCAGCCATAACCCGACCATGATGGGTACGTACCCTCCAGGAATCACCCCATCCTCCTTTTAGGGAGTACTTACAGCAACGTTGAGGACCATCGTACATATATTAACGTAAAAGGCAATTAGAAAGTAGAAATCGGTACTGTTGAATTTGGACAAACTGGAAAAGTTTTTGTACTAATGTTGCAAAGAAAACTTAATCTACCCTAATCTTCCTTAGGCCTAATACACGCTATCTGAGGCCTAATATATATATATATATATATATATATATATATATATATATATATATATATATATATATATATATATATATATATATATATATATATATATATATATATAATATGCTATACTATTGAGGTTATCTTGAAATGATTTCGGGGCTTTAGTGTCCCCGCGGCCCGGTCCTCGACCAGGCCTCCACCCCCAGGAAGCAGCCCGTGACAGCTGACTAACACCTAGGTACCTAATTTACTGCTAGGTAACAGGGGCATAGGGTGAAAGAAATTCTGCCCATTGTTTCTCGCCGGCGCTTGGGATCGAACCCAGGATCACAAGTCCAATGTGCTGTCCGCTCGGCCGACCGGCTCCCTAGGAATATTAAAATTTGTTTTTAGCTATATTTTTTTTGGACTTATAAAGTGAATAGTACCAAACTACACTATATAATTGTTGATAACGCCTATGTATATAGGACGGTCCACACCGTTACCTCTAAACAGGAGGATGGGGGGCAGGAATCAGTGCAAAGTTGTGTGAGGCTCGCGTGAACATTTCGCCTCGTGTCTCGCATATGTCTGTCTGTTCTCATATGTCAGACAGACCTTCTAATTTATAGATATTGATATACGAAAATATTAACCCACTATTTTGATAACACGAGGACATATACAGTACATTTCCCTCATATTTTCAATATAATGGGCTATTATTTTCATTGATTAATGCGCTGTTGCACTTCATTCTTATATTGATAAATAAGTAGGTACATGTGAACAAATCCACAAAGGCCGTGATGAGGGTTCGAACCTACGCCCGAGAGGATCCCAGACGCTATTGTGATTTCTGTGTGTAATGAAGTAAGGGCGAAGAGGTAGAACAGCTTATTGACAGAGCCCGGGTGCATATGGGGGAATTGTGTAAAAACCCTGGTTTGTGTCTCGGAGAGGCTGCAGGATCCATGTGAGGGCAGATGAACTCCCGGTTGCAATTCTTTTTACCGTGTAGTGGCACAGTCGATTAAGGCGCATCTGGGATCCTCTAGAGCGCAGGTTCGAACCCCTCATCACGGCCCTTGTGGATTTGTTCATTTGATGCATCACACTATTGTGATTTCAGTGTGTAAGTAGGCACATGTAGTTGTTATGACAGTCCATATTTTGGTGTATAGAGATACATTCTTGCAAAGCCACTAACGTGCGTAGTGTTTCCAGCCTCTTGAAACTACCACAAAATCTGAAATGAATTTTGAATTACAAGGCGAAACACCCATCTTGAACAATAAATAAATGTCGAGCAGTTGTATTTGAGAAATTTTAATTGACATTATTATTATATTATAGATACATGAGAAATTATATAACAGTAGTAAAGTAATATGTTATTAGCACATGGTGAAATGCTATGGTGAGGAAATTAGATACATCATTGTTCTACTTTTGAATAAACTATAGGTTTAATTTTTTGTTAGTTCATAATAGAGTTCCATGTATTTGGGTCCCTGACCCTGCATGTCGTGTTTGCAGAGATTTAGTGTGACTGGGAATATCAGAGACATTTATTTATGGTGTGATGTGACTTTATCTAGAGAGGCTTTCACCCCAGAGTTAATATTGAGGAATAAGGCTTTGTAAGTGTGACTAGCACACCATATGTCAAACTGGTAATAATTATAGATATTATTACTATCAACTACGACTGGGAGCGGATGCAACCGGGAGATTACATTACACGTTAGGCTTGATGACTTTACTTCCAATGTCAGAAATTACTTTTCTGTGCACAAATAAATTGGGAAAATTCAATGCCCATATTCTCATATTTTTTAAGCATTGCTAACTGTAGCTTTGCTGCCAATGTGTTATTTATTTATCTTCTACCGGCATAAATATTTATATATCAATGCTAATTAAAAATATTCAACTTTTTTACGAAATAATAGTATCATATCCAATATGTGAAAAACAATTTGCACCTAATTTATGAACTGAAAAGTTAAAAAACTCAGGATTCGTTTTGAAAACTTCAATATTTCCTCGTTGCTGACGTCACTTCTGGTATATGTTTAACAGACAATTTTCGTTGGCAGACTTTGTGTCCAGATTATTGATCATAATACTGGCGTAAAGCTGTGGATGATATTAGACTCTTCGTCACTGTGGTTAAGACCATGTCAGGGTCTGTATGTGGGACTATAGGGACAGCCTCGTCACTGTGGTTAAGACCATGTCAGGCTCTGTATGTGGGACTATAGGGACAGCCTCGTCACTGTGGTTAAGACCATGTCAGGGTCTGTATGTGGGACTATAGGGACAGCCTCGTCACTGTGGTTAAGACCATGTCAGGCTCTGTATGTGGGACTATAGGGACAGCCTCGCCACTGGCCAGAGCGACCTTAACAAGCCAATTTAGGGGCTTCCTGTCCTCGAGGGTACAGTAATATCATACTGGTTATTAGAGTACAGGAAGCCTATTAGGTTTATCAAGGCCTCTCCTAACCAAGGGTAAGGCTATCCGCGCAGTCACCCATCCAGTTACGACTCAAACCCAACGATATTTAACCAACCTTCCCGAGTAACTTGCACATCATCCAGTAATTTATAGTCTATCCTCGCTCGCTCGGAAACCAAACAATAAGTTTGCAACATTAATACACTCAATATAATTGCAGTGGAGCAGAGAACAAGAGGCAAGCATACACCATAACTTGGTGAACCTTTTGACAAGCCGCCGGCTTCCTGTCCTCATCGAGACCACTAGTGCTGGTGGCCCTCAGGTAAATTCAGGTAAATATAATCGTGACTATACAGGAAACTGGTTCCCCACATTATACAAGTTATGTCAACTGAAACTCTGCCCATTGTTTTTCGCCGGCGCCCGGGATCGAACTCGGGACCACAGGATCACGTGTACAGCGTGCTGTCCTCTCGGCCTGACCGGCACCCTCAGGCGAAGTACATATATATCATGGTTACAATCAATGCTTAAATGTATGGATATGTGAAAACAACTTTCTATTGTGCACTGTCACACAAGGGCCGGGATGGGTTCATAAGTGATGCAGCTTAGAAGTAATATATATAAAAATTGTTCAAAAGTGTTGGCAATAGTGCAACGCCAGCTGGCCGTGCAGTACACCAGTCATCACAACCTGGAACATCAACTTAACATGCAGCCCGTCCTCCTAAGGTCCATATGTTAGATGAATAGCTAAACTATTCATCTAGCATATGTCCATTGTTTTTAATGTTTTATTAATACCCCCTTGTTACATCCTCTTCAATCATATCACCCATATTTATTTAGACAAACCCTAATACAGACTTAATGGTTCTAGCCTTAGTTATGTTAGGGACAGGCGAGGTTAGGTGAAATAAGTAAATTCTATGATAATTTTAAGCAAATTTACTATATTCTATCAAAAATGCAAACAATTAGAACCTAAATTCATCTAAATCTATCAAAAATTATACTTATACTATAGAAATTTAACCAAATTCAACCTAGCAAAAGCTAAACTAACTCAATACGAGCATCCCATATCCTCACATACAAGCCTATGTCACCTTTGTCAATACATGAGTTAGCTATAGGTAGAACCTCAAAATAGGTAAATTTACAAAAATTTGAATATGTTAGTTCATTACCCCAAATATATTATAAATCCTACCCTACCCTATCCTACTCTCATACATGATAGAGGTGGAGAGAATGGATATGACAAAGTGGGATATTAATAGGCTGAACACGAAACAATGGGTATTAATTGGATATGTTTTAGATTTAGGAAAATACCTGGGTAAATACTGGTTTGGCAACAGGGGTGATGTTACGACCCTGGGTTCCTCAGTGGAAACCAGAGGTCAAAACGGAGATAATAAACTGCCTTTTAGTATTGAAAACGCATCACGAGGGGCACTTGTTTGTATCTTTCCTGCCAGACGTAAGACTATTCTTGTTTTCCAAAGAGCATTTAAGACTGAGCTTGGGGTTGATTATTAATTAATAACATAGGCACCAACTATGTTTACTAATACTTTCTAATCATTTGTAAAGTAAACCTGAGTAAACTGGGTATAGGGCTACGGTACGATTAGTTGAGCAGTCTGCCGGCAGCGAGCCAGCTGGGGGGAAGGAGACTGAGACTCGTTCTTTTTCTGAGCTGGCGTTGGGTGGATAGGATCCTCCTACCCTTCCTCCTCGTTTCCTTATTTCTGTGTCTTGTTCAAGCTAAGTATATACTGTGTACATTATTCAATTTCTGGCATACACGTGTTCTATGTGTAGAGTAGTATACTTTGTGTGTAGTAGGTGTTTTTAGAGTTTATATTATTAGCTATTCTAAAGGGGGTCCCAGTGGAACCACGTGGTCTCCCTACCTTAAGCTGACTCTAGCTTCAAGTATTTCCATAGTAGAACTTTACCCTAGATTGTGTTCAGTGTAAAACCTTGTATCCTGCTTAAGTGGACCAAGGCTTTTAACGTAAGATAGTGTGGTAAAGTTATTATTATTTTTGTTATTGGTGTGAATGTATATGGGGGGTTGTTAAGGGGTTAATAAATTAGTAAGTGAAGTAAGAGAGTATCAGTTCTTCCTGTGTAGATCTTAAATCAACCTCTAGACTGACCTTGTGTGTAGCCAAGTATTCAGCACTGCTTATAGTTTTATTTGGGGGCCGGGCCTTTTAGATCTCCCACATTGATAACTCTTAATGCTTACTATTGCCCCTACATCCAGATAATACTAGGCCCCATAGTACAAACACCTCATTATTTAACAGGTGAACTCTAAGATATATGTTAGTTCATGCTCTTTAATGCTCCCCTTTGTTTCATATGAATGGATTTCATTCATGCCTATGCTCAATAAACCATCCTTGGCCAGACATTAAATATAAAACTTCTTGATAAGTAAGGGGAATAAATAGGACCTTCTGAATATTAATGGAGTTGCATTATCGATGTGTATAAATGGAGAAGAAAGGGGATATTAATTGGGAATAGACCTACTGCGGTTGGTGTTTTTGTAACACGGGTTTGGTATCCTCTCTCTACTTCTCTACCTTCTACTCCCTCTACCCGTATTCTTACTTTTTATTCTCTACCAAGGGACTCCAAAACTTTTACCAAAGCCAACTCCACGCCACGTGGTCCTAAGACGATTGACCGACTTAGGATTCTACACCCAGTATGACGTGACCTAGGCTCTGAACAAAACCCTAGAGTCGCCTCTACGCTGCCACCACCAGACCAGTAAAAAGAAGAGCAAGGATCGAGGTCTGGATCGATCACGCTAATTAATCAACCTAGGGGCTTGATCCCCACTATATACGATGACCTTGAGTGTGGAATAAATTACACGGTAATGATAATTCCGATTCGATGTTAGAATCGGCGCCCAATACAACTCTGCCTCGTGTGGACCACGTGACCAGGACAAGTATACACATAACCAAATGGAAACAATAAAAATGCAAATTATTAACTTAATTTATTAAAAGAAACTAAAACAAAAATCTAAATGTGTTCACTCCCTATCACTTTAACACTCCCTACTTGACCTGAGTGGCAAATGAGACTATTTCTATACATAACCATAGCAACTATACCTTGGGCGACCAGCTCTAGATGTTGGCTGGTCTTGGGGAGAGGTAAGATGTTTGACCTCTCCCAGCTGCTCCCGTATTCACACTGATCTTTTCCTCGTCTGGTCTACCCCAGACAAGAACATTGTAACCTTCCGCCTAGTCAAAGTTTCCAAGTTACTAGCAAGGTTTAAGTTATAACAATTAAACTCTGTTGTACTTAATTGATCCAGACTGGTTGAATTATTTTACTGAAATAAATTACAAACATCTAACGGCAGAGCTGTTCCCGATCACAAAAATGGTTATTAAAACTTTGAGAAATAGTAGACCTGTCACCCCTGCTGACCTATGACCGCCGGTCACTCCGCCTTAAAAGTTAGATCTGATTCGTGACGTCACTGATGGTGACTTAAACTCAATAATTAGAATACTCTTGATATTGTATCCAGTACTATTATACAATACAATTTTAATGCAAAATGAATAAAGGCTAATTTTCTCTAAATTACTGAATACTATAGGATGGTTCATTATACGCAGCTATGAACAAAGATGCCCGCCATTTGTGACTCAGACCTGCTAATTCCCAGGGGACTGGGCGTTGTTGAGAGGTCAGGTCCCTACTCGAACTTCTGGAACCTTCTGGAATAATTCTTACAACAGCCTAGTTTGTTACAACCCCCCCGCACAAGCACTTAGTAAACCTTGTTAATTTGTTAAAATTCACGAGGTTTAGTATCCAAACCCACAATTCAACTCATGCCACAAACAAAAGCTAACCTAACTAATAAAATTTGACAAATAATAGTCCAACATCATAATAAACATGTTCATATTTCATAAATTTCTCAGCTGTCAACTGACAGCAATCCTCCAATATCAAGAAACATACATCCTATCCTTACTGACATAGCTAAATAACATGTCCCTACTCTACCATCAAAAACTAGCTATTAAACTCTCTTGGCTCTTCATTAGCCAAGTCCATGTGTCCTCTAGAGCCGGCCACACCGTGCTCAATCAAACATTAAAGTTATATCATCAGACTGAACTTTCAGTCATCCGGGAGCGTACTACGGAACTAACAGGTTCACATCCGTGTACTAACCACTCCCCATCAAGGAACACACCTAACGTTTATTACATGTATCTAAAAATATAAAAAAAATTCCTATACTATATCACAGGTTTCAGCTGACTGTACAGCCAAGTGTTCTCACTCACTAGAAGTGTCAATGTTTATATTGGTCCGCCTCTCCTGTGTTCAAACATTCTGAAAAAAAATAGCACAACATAATTTTCCATAACCGTTTGTTCTGGGCTGAGACAATTACACAGGGGCTTCGATTTTGATTACTGACCAATTCATAGAGTAAAATTCATATATTATACCAGAATTATTATTTTAAAGCTGTTTTTCAACATTTATAAAGTATTGATTCTAAATCTGTTTTTCAACATTTAAACAAAAGTGTCCAGATGTTCTTTACACAGATGTTCAGAGCCAACTTTGTTGTTTGTATCAATTGTTCATATTGAGTAATCGAAAAAAAAATCGATGCTGCTGGATGCTGAATGTAGTCGCTGACGATGACGGTGTCGATCTTGCTTCTTCTCATGTGTAAACATCAATACCTGGTCCTCTTGTACTCCCATCCGGTACTCCTGAATGACGACAGAGTGTAGTAGAGCGGAGTGCCAAGTGACAGCTGTAGAATACTGTTACTTCGGCCATTAATCTTGCTCTCGACAGTCCACACGCCTTCGTATCAATCACAGTTCACACGGTAGTCTTGATGTTAAACTTGACGGCGCAGATGACCACAGCAGAGCAGAACTGGATGTACCAACAGTGTCTCTTAGCAGGAGTGGTGTCAGAAGGTCGTAGAGGCGGGTTGCTTGTTTGCAGAACAGGTGAATCTCGTCTTCCATCATTGCTCACGTCATCTCAGGCGTTTCTTGATGTCACCAGGTTACTAGGCCGTAAACACCAACTGTGTATACCCTCGTACCGCCGACTTTAGGCCAAAGGAGACAATTTTGCGACCTTCTATTGGCGAGTCCCGGTACTCTGTAGGGAAACCGTGCCTTCCACCTGTGACCGCCTTACTTCCGCTTTCTTGTTACTTCAGATGACGTAATCATTAATCTTCCGGCGAAATTCTTGAGTACTGCTACGTGCTTTCCATTTCTTGACCTCTCCTCCAACACTGCTGGAATGGCTGCAGTCTTGATGACGCAGCAGGTGGGTATTGGTGATCTCGAGACAGCTACCCCGGCGTTGTATGGCATCTCCGGTGACTGCTATAATGTGGACAGCTCGCTGGCCCTGACAACCTCGTTAGTGACGTGAGGCGTCGGCCGGGTGACTCTTGGACAGTCACTCCTCCCCACAGTAACTGATGTATGGGTTACTGGGTCTGGTGGGGGGAGGGCTTTGTGTAACGTGCCTCCCCCCTCGGTCTTTACAGACAAAGGTTCACGTGTGGCTGGAACAACTGGGTCGGTGTACCAATCAGACCTGGGAACAGACAGACACAACACAGCGGAAGCATAGATATACTCTGGGTTTGGTGGAGGTGGAACCCCAGAGCACGGTAAAAGTTGCTACCTGAGTCAAGTATAGACATAGTACACCTCATTGCCTTTACCGGAAAATCTAATGAATACTAAATTATACTAACCAAGGAAGTTACTTTACTGTATAGCGCGAGATCTCGTCACCATAGGGTGGCGAGACTGCACCTGACTACTGATGAGCGATGACAGAGGGTCATCCTCATCTTCTGACTCGTCGGTGAAGCCATGAGTCAGCACTGCTGAGTCAGGAACTAGACCCGCTGAAGGCAGTTCTAATTCTTCTCTAGCATGATAATGTTTCAATTTATTTACGTGAATTGTCCTTTCCACCTGGTCCTCGAACACTCCTTTTATAACAAGATTAACCGGCCCCGCCCTTTTAATTACTCTATATGGTCCTCGCCACCTCGGAGCTAGTTTCCTGCTCTGATTGGCGGGCGCAGCCTCATTCACTCTCAATACGAGGCTTCCTTCCTTCAACTCAAGAGGGCGCACTTTCTTGTCATAAAAATGAGCATACCGAGTCCGTGCCTTCTTGGACGCTTCAGCTGCAATATTCCATGCATTTCTCATTTTACCAAGAACCTCTGAAGGATAGTCCTCCCCGTATGCAACATTATGTCTGTTAAGCAGACCTGACGGGAAATTGCATGAATTACCAGTAAACAAATGAAGTGGTTGGGTGTTAATTGATTGGTGGATGGCAGTATTCAAGGCGAACTGAACATAGGGTAGGTGTTCATCCCAGGTGTTTGCATCATGTTCAGCAAGGATTGCAAGCATATCCTTGACTGAACGATTAGTCCGTTCCGTCATTCCGTTTGCTTGTGGGTGGTAGGCTGTTGTAAAAGCCGAAGTTGTCTCTAAAATCTTACAAACTTCTCTAAATATATTCCCATTGAATTCTTGACCCCGGTCAGAGACTAAAACTTTAGGAGGTCCGAATACAGTAACGAACCTACGCAAGAACGCATCTGCAACCGTACGAGAATCCTTCTGAGGTAATGCAACTAGTGTAGTGTATCTAGACAGATGGTCAACTAGCACCAACACATATCTGTTACCTGAATGACTGTGGTGTAAATCAATCAGATCGGCCCCCACACGATCTAACGGTTCACGAATTTCAGGAAATTCCTGAAGTGGGGCTTGTACCTTAAGGGTACCTTTCCTCCTCTGGCAACGAGGGCACGACTTCACGAAATTGATTACCTCAGAAAGTAATCCTGGAAAATAAAATAGAGACTTTGCTTTTAAGTGCGTTTTAAAGATCCCCGGATGCCCTGCAATTTTTGAAGCATGTGCAAGCTTTAACGCTGATGACCGCAACGCGTCCGGAATAACTAGCTGAAATACTGCCCTATCATTCTGGCTATTAACATAATACAGGACGCCCTGTTTCATTTCAAAATCATGTATAGGTAAATTCTTTTTCTTTTTCGGGTATTTTCCTCCCTCTAAATACTCAATAATCTCTTTCCATCTCGGCTCGTTCATCTGGTATTCTCTCATTTTATCCGATGGAATGGTTTCAATGTTTTCATTAATCTGTACTGCCGCTATATTTCTACTTAGCGTATCTGGCACAACATGTGCTGGACCAGGCTTGTACAAGATCTGGAATGAGTGGGCCGAAAGTTCGTGAGACCAGCGTGACATTCGTGGGCATTTCGTTCGCTTTTTAAATATATGTGTTAACGCTCGATGGTCTGTGTAGATTACAAAATGCCGCTGAAATAGGTAAGGCTCGAAATACCTAACTGATTCTACTACTGCCAGTGCCTCCCGATCCGTAGCTGAATAACGAACTTCAGGTCCTTTGACCTTCCTACTGAAATAGGCTACTGGATGGGGTAAATTATCTGCGTCTCGCTGAATTAAGCACCCGCCAATAGCAATACCGCTGGCGTCAGTGTGCACTTCCCACTCTTTCTCAAAATCAGGAATAGCCAATACCGGTGTCGTGATTAGTTGGTCTTTCAGTTTGCGATAGGCCTCGTCATGTTCTGATTTCCACACAAACTTCGCATTTTTCTTTGTCAGATCAGTCAGGGGTGCTGAAATGCCAGCGAAACCTTCAATGTGACGACGAAAATATCCGGCCGCCCCCAAAAACCTACGCACGTCCTTTGCTGTCCTTGGAGTAGGCATGTCAGCAATGGCGCGGCAAGAATCTGGGTCAGGTCGGATACCGTCCGGGCACACCTGGAACCCCAGAAATTTGAATTTCTGAGCCGCCAGGGTGCACTTCTGAACATTCAGCCTGAAACCTGCCTGATCTAACAACTTCAAAGTCTCAGTCAAGTCCTGTAGGTGTTCCTCAAACGTCCTGGAATATATCACAACATCATCCAGGTACGCTAAAGAATGCCTACCCAGTACCGGACTAAGGATAAAGTTGATGGCCCTCTGAAACGACGAAGGCGCTGTCTTCAAACCAAACGGCATCCTACGGAATTGATAAGTGTGCCTACCATCCGAGAATGCTGTTTTTTCCCTATCTTGTTCTGCCACCGGAATCGCCCAATACGCCGATTTTGCGTCAAGAGTTGAGAAATACTTAGCAGCACCAAATTGATCTATTATCTCCTGTATTCGGGGCAACGGATACACATCACCCTTAGTTAGTTCGTTCACCTTCCGGTAGTCAACACAGAAACGATAACTACCGTCCGGTTTCCGAACTAGCACAACAGGAGAGAGCCACGGTGACGTACTAGGCTCTATCACGCCCTGTCTCAACATTTTCTGGCACTCCTCCCTGATAATGTTCTTTGCCTGTTCCGGCAACCTCCACTGTCTTGTGTACACAGGCAAATGGTCACCAGTTGGAATGGTGTGCTCGATCTTATCAAGGAGACCAATCTGGTCATCCTCTGTCGCAAACAATTTCGGGAATTTTCGTAAAACTCCTCTCAGTGCCTTCCTATCCGCCTGTGCAACATGTTGCAAATCAAGTGCTGAAATTAATTTTTCTATTTCCTCTACATTCTGTGCAACATTTCTCGTTTCGTATTGTACTTTGGATGGAGTTTTAGTGTTCAACATATTCAGTGCACTACATTGTGCAGTGACGGCTGGCGTCTCAGCTGACTCATGGTGAAAGATTTCTGTGTCCTCCACCATGGTTCCCTGAGATACCCTATCACCTGCCCTGAAGCGAAAAGTCTTATGTGAAAGATTAACAACTGGAATGAGTGCACCTTTATCGAGCACTACAACTAAGTGATGAGGAATTAATAGACTATCACATCTCCCAGCCACCTGAAGGGTGGTACCTGGTTGTATGTGACGTCCCACGGCTACTTTAATAAATTTAACAGAATGTGGTGGGCAACTCTGTTTGGTCAATGCATGCAATGCGCATGACCTCTTAACTGTGTCTGGAAGAGACTTAAAAATCAATTTTGGATAGTGCGCATTATATTTCAGCTTCCTCTTAATTGAAGCTACAACTGGGGGATGGTCGATCATCTCCACTGGGTAGGAAGTCTGTCCCAACTGCAACCTGCAGTTCCTAGCCCCTTTTTGAGCAGACAAGGAATAATTAAATCGCGACAGAAAATCAGTTCCCATTAAGATGTGACCAGGAAAATCAAGGTTCTCTACGATCGTACATGTGTGAGGCTGCAATTCCCCATCAATCTCAAAATTAACTGTACCTTGACCTACGATCTCAATCTTTTCCCCATTGACTGCTGTTAATGTCTTTGCGCACCGTTGAAGACGTGCATACTTAAAATTGCTGAAGGCTGACTTTTTAATTACCGTTGCCTGGCTTCCTGTATCAACAAAAGCTGTCAATCTCACACCTTCCACTTTCACCTCAAACGTAGGCCTACCATCACTAGGAGCCTGCTTTCATGCTTTCGTAGGAGTGACTTCGCAATCCCTCTGTATATGCCCGCGCTTCCAGCAGGAGTAACACCTCCGCGGATCTCTGTTGGTACCCCGCGCAGGGTGGCTCGAACTTGCAGCTGAGGGCTGCTTCCCGCCTGATGAACCCGCGCCACAGTTCCTCGGCTTGGCTCCCTCGCCTTTACTTAACGCCTCTACGTATGGCGACAACTGAGTGCCCGGCGTCTCCGTGCGCATCTGCCTGTCTAAGGCTGTGGCGGCCTGGGGTTGGGGTTGAGGTATGGTGTAGGTGGCCTCGGGTTGGGGTGTGGATTGAGGTTGGGGTTGAGGTATGGTGTGGGTGACCTCAGGCTGGGGTGTGGATTGAGGTTGGGGTGGGTATGGGGTGGCCTGGGGCTGGAATGGGTATGGGTATGGGTATGGGGTGGCCTGGGGTTGGAATGGGTATGGGTATGGGGTGGCCTGGGGTTGGAATGGGTATGGGTATGGGGTGGCCTGGGGTTGGAATGGGTATGGAGTGGCCTGGGGTTGGGGGAAGGGTTGGTATGGGAACTGAGGATGGGGTTGGTATGGGAATTGAGGATGGGGTTGGTATGGGAATTGAGGATGGGGTTGGGGTTGTTGTAGTGACGGATGAGGTGTACCTAGGTGGTCCCCAGTGGTGTCGGAAGAGGTGCTGTCCTCTACACTTCCACTTCCAATCCCACTGGTCCCCACTGACTGGTCATTATCTGGGTTAAACATTTTCTGTGATTCCTGGTGTGCCACGTCTCTTCTAAACTACCCTTTAGTGCACTCTCGACCCGGACTCACTACAACCGTGATCTTACACAAATAATAATAAAAAAAAATCGCAACTCTTTTCCAAGAAACAACTACTAAATCCCCAAAATAGGAAATACACCGATTTATCGAGAGAATCGTTGAAGTGAATCCAATGAATGAGTGTCTGCCCGCACTCGTGTCTGACCGTGAAATATCCCGCAGTTCTATTGCTGAAGCCTAAGTCCTTTACGTTAAAAAATTAAAGAATCTAATTTATATAAAACAATTTAAATGATAACGCCACTAACGCGCAGCACTCGTGATGGATTAATAAAGAATATTTACTGTACTTGAATACTAAACGCGCTTGAAGTGAGCAGCGTGGCCCCTGATGACTGATGGAGCGGGACCAGCTGCGCTGAAAAAAACTAAGTCCCGCGCTTTTTCGCTTAAACGCTGAAAAATCTAAATTTTTGTTATGAAGGAAAATAACTAGTTTTACGTTAATAAACCGCTCTAGCGATTAATATAGACACCCAGGACCTATATATGCTTACCAAAAATTGAATTTTTATCAAAAACTGCGTTTTTACTCAATTGCTGGACTCTGCCAATTTTTCTGACTCCGAGGGAAAAAAAATTTCTATCACCCCAAATATCACAAAACTCCTTTAATTCACAAAAATTTGGGTTTCTCGTTCCCAGGTATAAATACGTTATTATTTACTACTGACGTTGTATACAGAACAATACTGACACATCGGGCGGTTTCAACACTCATTAATTCGAATTTTCGTCAAAATCCGAGATTTTCACCTCAAATGGACTCTGACAAAATTACAACACGATTTTCTCGAAAAATAACTAAATTCGGCAAAAATGTAATTATCACTGTTTAATGTTTTACGAACGGAATTACGTCCCTTTCGCGCACTAGAGAGTAATACTGACCCTAGGATATACACAAAACATGAAAATTAGAATTTCCGCCAAAAAGACAGATTCTAGCCCAAGCTGGACTTAGAAAATTTTCCACCTACGTTTCTACTGAAAACAGAATTCTAAGTCTACAAACACAATTCTACCGTCTTACTGGTAAAAACTAGAAACTATCACTCGCATCGACTGGGGAATCCTAATGACACCCAGAACATACACGTGACCCACGAATACAAATTAATTACAGTTAACGACTTTCCGACATTGACTTAGCCGAAAACTTATCCCAAAATACTTAGAAATATTCCACGGACAAATAACATTTACACGCAACTTACTATCCCTTAAACTCCTTCACTTATCTATCGTGACCGACACATAGCCCTAAGTCCAGAGGATTAACTACACTCTAGCAACAACACCTCTGACTTAGACTGATACAACAGAGAATAACAAAACTTAATGTACGCACTTAGCCTAATATGCAAGAAAAAGCTAAACACTTGGATAAAAAAAAAAATTTTTAACCGGGGATTGAATTTCGGGAAAAAAAATTTAGGGAAAAAAAAATCTAGAACAACGCAAATAAACGGAAATTACTTTATAAATTTAAGTATACTTAATTCAAAAATGCACTCGACTTAATCTTATAATTGTTCCTACCGGCTCGCCGTACCACACCTAGCCTAGGGGCCACACCCTCTAGGTTCCAACAGAGCGACACGCAGCTTTCAGCAACAATTATGACTAGGGACGACTCAACCTCCACTAAGTGTGCGATCACTTAGTTGTTGAATCGCTGCTAGGTAGGTTACTAGTCCGTCCCTCGGAGGCCGCAACGCCCTTCACGGATTACGTTTTTCCTAGCGTTTTGGGTCGTCTAATAACGCCCTCGGACTATCTACTGGCGTCCCACAGATATATCCGCCCCCGACAGCCCTCAAGGAACTGCTGTTGAGAGTATGGCGGCTCCCAACACCTCTGAATTAATTGCAATGGGTCGAGTATGGTACCCAGTCCAATCAACTCGGAGCGGTCTCCTTTTCAATAAATCTATTTTAACAGCCTAATCTTACTAACTAAACCTTAATCATCTCAGCCCGCATGACCCAAGATTCGCCAATCCCCACTCAAACGCACTGTTGTGGGGCGCACTGCTAATCCTGGCCCGCGGCTGTCTCCTTAGCATCCGCGCACGTGTTCGAACGGCTAGACGCGTGAGCCTTTCAACAATTTCAAATAAAATTGTTGAAACCACCGCTGTGCACCATTGTAACACGGGTTAGGTGTTCCTCTCTCTACTTCTCTACCTTCTACTCCCTCTACCCGTATTCTTACTTTTATTTCTAAACCAAGGGACTCCAAAACTTTTAACAACGCCAACTCCACGCCACGTGGTCCTAAGACGATTGACCGACTTAGGATTCTACACCCAGTATGACGTGACCTAGGCGTTGAGCAAAACCCTAGAGTCGCCTCTGCTGCCACCACCAGACCAGTAACACAGAGCAATGATCGAGGTCTGGATCGATCACGCTAATTAATCAACCTTGGGGCTTGATCCCCACTAGTAGTTTATAACCTCGGAAACTTGAGTGTGGCCTACTTGACCTGAATGGCAAATGAGACTATTTCTATACATAACCATAGCAACTATACCTTGGGCGACCAGCTCTAGATGTTGGCTGGTCTTGGGGAGAGGTAAGATGTTTGACCTCTCCCAGCTGCTCCCGTATTCACACTGATCTTTTCCTCGTCTGGTCTACCCCAGACAAGAACATTGTAACCTTCCGCCTAGTCAAAGTTTCCAAGTTACTAGCAAGGTTTAAGTTATAACAATTAAACTCTGTTGTACTTAATTGATCCAGACTGGTTGAATTATTTTACTGAAATAAATTACAAACATCTAACGGCAGAGTTGTTCCCGATCACAAAAATGGTTATTAAAACTTTGAGAAATAGTAGACCTGTCACCCCTGCTGACCTATGACCGCCGGTCACTCCGCCTTAAAAGTTAGATCTGATTCGTGACGTCACTGATGGTGACTTAAACTCAATAATTAGAATACTCTTGATATTGTATCCAGTACTATTATACAATACAATTTTAATGCAAAATGAATAAAGGCTAATTTTCTCTAAATTACTGAATACTATAGGATGGTTCATTATACGCAGCTATGAACAAAGATGCCCGCCATTTGTGACTCAGACCTGCTAATTCCCAGGGGACTGGGCGTTGTTGAGAGGTCAGGTCCCTACTCGAACTTCTGGAACCTTCTGGAATAATTCTTACAACAGCCTAGTTTGTTACATTTTGATTAACATAGATTGGAAGTAAATAGGAGATTTAAAATAGATTAAGGATGACATCATTGTACATTGGTTCGATCGGAGGCTGCCTTTTAATCCCCTTCGCCATAAATACTGAAAATGGGAATAAATATACCACAACAGAAAATGTACTTATTCAGGGAAGATGAAGACTGGGTGACGTCACTGACCATTAGTGATGTCTGTGCAAGGGTCACTGGGGTAACGAAATTTAACTATGACAGGAGCCGGCATTTTAATTCCCTTGTCATAAATATTGAGCATGGGAATAATTACACCATAACAGAAAACGAGCTTATTAAGGGAAGATAAAAATTAACTGACGTCATTGACCATTAGCGATGTCGGTGCAGGGTCACTGAGGTGACGGAATTCGGTTGTGACGGGAGCCAGCATTTTAACCCCCCTTGAGCAAATTGGCAGGGACTGGGAGGCTACTTTTTCAGCAAAAACCCTATGACAATGTCCGGCAGAGGACCAAACGGCACCGGGGTAACGAAAATCAGCTATGCCAATGACCGGCAGAGGACCAAACGGCACCGGGGTAACGAAAATCAGCTATGCCAATGACCGGCAGAGGACCAAACGGCACCGGGGTAACGAAAATCAGCTATGCCAATGTCCGGCATGGGACTAAACGGCACCGGGGTAACGAAAATCAGCTATGCCAATGTCCGGCAGGGGACTAAACGGCACCGGGGTAACGAAAATCAGCTATGCCAATGACCGGCAGGGGACTAAACGGCACCGGGGTAACGAAAATCAGCTATGCCAATGACCGGCAGGGGACTAAACGGCACCGGGGTAACGAAAATCAGCTATGCCAATGTCCGGCATGGGACTAAACGGCACCGGGGTAACGAAAATCAGCTATGCCAATGTCCGGCATGGGACTAAACGGCACCGGGGTAACGAAAATCAGCTATGCCAATGTCCGGCAGGGGACTAAACGGCACCGGGGTAACGAAAATCAGCTATGCCAATGTCCGGCAGGGGACTAAACGGCACCGGGGTAACGAAAATCAGCTATGACAATGTCCGGCAGGGGACTAAACGGCACCGGGGTAACGAAAATCAGCTATGCCAATGTCCGGCAGGGGACTAAACGGCACCGGGGTAACGAAAATCAGCTATGCCAATGTCCGGCAGGGGAAAAAAAGAAAATTGCCGGTCATTGGCATAACTCCCACTACTCTGATTCTCTCCCGCGTCCACCTCATCTTCATCCATTATGATTGGGATTGCCAGCGGCAACTATATTGTACCAGTGTACAGATTCACTGATTTGTTCTTTTAATCTCCTTTCCTCAGTTATGTATTTTTTAAATTACATATACAAGAATTCTTACATTCTTGTGCAGCCACTAGCACGCGTAGCATTTTTGGCAAGTCCTTGATCCAATGTTTCCCGGAATACGACCCCGCCAAATTATTTAACAACCTATTTTACTGCTGGGTAAACAGAGGCTGCAGCTGGGTAAACAGAGGCTGTATTGCCGCTCAGTAAATCCAACCCGGCCAGGATACGAACCCAGGACAAAGCGCTCGCAAAACGCCAGGCAGAGTCTTAACCACTATACCACGGAGACTGCTGTCACGGTGATGTTGCCTGATAATACCTCTAATTTGTCGCAGTCATGGGTATGAAGTATTTAGGTGTTTGGCGAGTCAAAAGCCCCAGAAAACTCCTGCTACTATTATTATTATATCTTCTTTTATCTTGCGCTCCTTCGGTGATGTGAGATCTAATTAATTTAATCCTTCCTTGTTGCTTGTGCTCCGCAGCTCCGGTACCAAGCATGTGGCAAATATCATAACTTTCAACATGTGCAGTTATATGATAGGCTACACTCGCCACTAGCACTCGACCATTGCAGGACGGTAACATTAAAGTTGGTGAGCAGTGTGTGTCTGCCGAGACAGCTCGCCGGCGTCGTTATTCTCGAGTACCTCACCTTGCCATGATTTCGGGGCTTAGTGTCCCCGCGGCCCGGTCCTCGTCCACACCTCCTTGTTCCTGATCCTTGGTCCTCGATCCTCGGTCCTCGACCAGGATGGGTACCTGGCTTTGATGCCTCGGGTCGCCTCTCGTCCATGCCGGGGAGGAGCTACTGTGACATTTATGAAGCTTAAGCTTCAGGGCCCCTATACCCGAGGGACCCTAGAAACTTCAGGGCCCCTATACCCGAGGGACCCTAGAAACTTCAGGGCTCCTATACCCGAGGGACCCTAGAAACTTCAGGGCCCCTATACCCGAGGGACCCTAGTAACTTCAGGGCCCCTAACCCTCAATAGGCCCCGGAAGCAACTTTAGTCCACATTGTTTGAAAATGTTGGGTCTACATCTCAGATTTAATCGAAATCTGAAATGTAGTAGTTAAATTATTGTGATGTGTGGTGGAGCAACCCCTATTGTGGTGGTGTGTGTTGGAACAATCCTTTATTGTGATGGTGTTTACTGGATTGATTGATTGAGTCTTTCTTTATTATGCACCCCATACTCATCCCGTGGGTGGTGGTGGAAAGGGTTATAGGGGCACATAATAGGTTCAGGAACTGAACCCCAGAGTTCGTTTAGCTAAGCAAGTGACAATCTTTTGAAGCTAGTTACACAATTGTTAATGTTATATATATATATATATATATATATATATATATATATATATATATATATATATATATAGGTTCACAACAGTCACTATACAAGGCACTTTACATCTATGGTGAGTCACACAGTTACTAGTCCTGCTCCACACCCACCCAACTGGGCGGCAGCTTTACAGTCATGTGCTCCACACCCACCCAACTGGGCGGCAGCTTTACAGTCATGTGCTCCACACCCACCCAACTGGGCGGCAGCTTTACAGTCATGTGCTCCACACCCACCCAACTGGGCGGCAGCTTTACAGTCATGTGCTCCACACCCACCCAACTGGGCGGCAGCTTTACAGTCATGTGCTCCACACCCACCCAACTGGGCGGCAGCTTTACAGTCATGTGCTCCACACCCACCCAACTGGGCGGCAGCTTTACAGTTGTGTGCAGTATTACCTACAATAAGCAAATTTAGGATACTTCGCTAAGATTCCCGGCAGCACATCATTATGAATGAAGTACTTTCACATTTCTTGGACACCATAGATGGTGTTATCTTTAAATTCCGCGATTTTTTCACATTCCATTATATAATGACGCAAAGTATGCGAGTAGTTCTGCTGACAGAGTTTACATTTAGTCAAATCTACATCAGCAGATGTTACTAACTCGCAGAGATACTTGTACTGGAACAACCTCATATTGTGGTGGTGTGTGATGGAACAACCCCTTATTGTGGTGACCAGTGATGGAACAACCCCATTGTCGTAATCTGTGATGGAACAACCCCTTATTGTGGTGACCAGTGATGGAACAACCCCTTATTGTGGTGACCTGTGATGGAACAACCCCATTGTCGTAATCTGTGATGGAACAACCCCTTATTGTGGTGACCAGTGATGGAACAACCCCTTATTGTGGTGACCTGTGATGGAACAACCTTATCGAAGAAGATAACAATGGTTACCCAGATCTGATTGCTGGTTGCGAGGGGGGGGGGGGGGAGTCCCCCACAACAGTTCAAGCTTCAGGGCCCCACACACACTGTGGGGCCCCACACACACTGTGGGGCCCACACACACTGTGGGGCCCCACACACACTGTGGGGCCCCACACACACTGTGGGCCCCACACACTGTGGGGCCCACACACACTGTGGGGCCCCACACACACTGTGGGGCCCACACACACTGTGGGGCCCCACACACACTGTGGGGCCCCACACACACTGTGGGCCCCCACACACACTGTGGGCCCCACACACACTGTGGGGCCCCACACACACTGTGGGCCCCACACACACTGTGGGCCCCACACACACTGTGGGGCCCCACACACACTGTGGGCCCCACACACACTGTGGGGCCCCACACACACTGTGGGCCCCACACACACTGTGGGGCCCACACACACTGTGGGCCCCACACACACTGTGGGCCCCACACACACTGTGGGCCCCACACACACTGTGGGGCCCCACACACACTGTGGGCCCCACACACACTGTGGGCCCCACACACACTGTGGGCCCCACACACACTGTGGGGCCCCACACACACTGTGGGGCCCACACACACTGTGGGGCCCCACACACACTGTGGGGCCCCACACACACTGTGGGCCCCACACACACTGTGGGGCCCCACACACACTGTGGGCCCCACACACACTGTGGGCCCCACACACACTGTGGGCCCCACACACACTGTGGGCCCCACACACACTGTGGGGCCAACACACACTGTGGGGCCCTGCTGCTTCTTGGTCCCATGCCTATGAGACTTAGTGTCATTCTGCATGAAACTAAACTTTACTCGTTTATGTGACCAAGTTATAATGGTTGTAAACTATCTACATGCATCAAGGATGCAGGAATAGTTTCATGGACCATTTGATGGCAGCATCTCAAGGGTAACTTGAATGTGTTCATCCAGTATGATTGCGTCATGTTTACATCGTGAGGAGCACAGTCAGTATGTATGGGTATATATACACTAAGTTTACTTTAGTTCCTGAACTATGTTTACATCTAAAGTATACCTGGTGGTTGGCCAGTAAACTAGTGTGATGGTCTGTTTAATAACCCTCCGAGTATAATAGTGTTGTTAAGCAATAATTTGGCGGACATTCCCGTATTCTTGCTCGCGAATGTCAGCCAAGTGGTGTTAGGGTTAGGGGAAGTCGTCCTATGGAGGGGGGGTCGTCCAATGGGGGGATCGTCCCATTGGGGGGGGGTCGTCCCAGGGAGGGAGTCGTCCCAGTCTGGACAAGCCAGAGTGGAGCGGCATACTGAACACCAGTCCGTGGCCTTGGGCGTCCTGTGATACTCGTTGACGGAAGCTGAATGTTTCAGACAGAATGAAAATGTTCCCCTCGACTCTATAATTGATATTATGTTAAACGAGCTTCAGTATAAATATGCTGTGGTTATTTACATATTCCATTGCGGAATTGATGTGCTAGTTCGTGTATATTGGTGTGTATTGTGTGGTCAGGTGTGGTGGTTAGAGGGCCCGGGCAGCATCGACGCCACCCCGCCCATCTCTCCCTCTATTACCCATCTCTGAAATTTCGCCCTCTGACATTAGGAGGTAGCTGGCCTCTTATTGGTTACTCCCTCCCTCCTCTCCGCTCTGCCCCCACCCCCACTCCCTCTCTTTGTTTACGTTCTCTCTCTCTCTCTCTCTCTCTCTCTCTCTCTCTCTCTCTCTCTCTCTCTCTCTCTCTCTCTCTCTCTCTCTCTCTCTCTCTCTCTCTCTCTCTCTCTCTCTCTCTCTCTCTCTCACACACACACTACTACTACAGTAGTACAGTACTACTACAGTAGTAGTAGTAGTAGTAGAAACAGTTGATTGACAGTTGAGAGACAGACCGAAAGAGCAGAGCTCAACCCCCGCAAGCACAACTACGTGAATACACACACACACACACACACACACACACACACACACACACACACACACACACACACACACACACACCAGGGGCCTGACGGTTGAGTAGACACCGCTCGGGATTCGTAGTCCTAAGGGGTCCGGCTTCTATTCCTGGCGGAGGCGGAAACAAATGGGCAGAGTTTGTTTCACACTGATGCTCCTGTTCACCTAGCAGTAAATAGGTACCTGGGAGTTAGACAGCTGCTACGGGCTGCTTCATGGGGATGTGTTTGTGTGAAAATTAGGATTAAGGACTTGCTAGAAACATTATGCGTGCTAGTGAATGAACAAGAATGTAAGAACTCTTGTAAATATAAATAAATAAATAAAATATATGATACTAGCCCCATAGGCTCATGAACTTTTACACCAGTTGATTGACGGTTGAGAGGCGGGACCAAAGAGCCAAAGCTCAACCCCCGCAAGCACAACTAGGTGAGTACACACACACACACAGTCTCTTATTTTTGTCATATTTTTTTACTCCAAGCGCATGTTTCTTTCTCCAAATAAACATGAATAATCGTTAAAATGTTGTGTGTATCCTAGCATTAACACCAGTGTGTCAGTACAACCACACCAAGCTCCATATTAGCACCAGTGTGTCAGTACAACCACACCAAGCTCCATATTAGCACCAGTGTGTCAGTACAACCACACCAAGCTCCATATTAGCACCAGTGTGTCAGTACAACCACACCAAGCTCCATATTAGCACCAGTGTGTCAGTACAACCACACCAAGCTCCATATTAGCACCAGTGTGTCAGTACAACCACACCAAGCTCCATATTAGCACCAGTGTGTCGGTACAACCACACCAAGCTCCATATTAACACCAGTGTGTCAGTACAACCACAGCAAGCTCCATATTAGCACCAGTGTGTCAGTACAACCACAGCAAGCTCCATATTAGCACCAGTGTGTCGGTACAACCACACCAAGCTCCATATTAGCACCAGTGTGTCAGTACAACCACAGCAAGCTCCATATTAGCACCAGTGTGTCAGTACAACCACAGCAAGCTCCATATTAACACCAGTGTGTCAGTACAACCACACCAAGCTCCATATTAGCACCAGTGTGTCAGTACAACCACACCAAGCTCCATATTAGCACCAGTGTGTCAGTACAACCACAGCAAGCTCCATATTAACACCAGTGTGTCAGTACAACCACAGCAAGCTCCATATTAACACCAGTGTGTCAGTACAACCACACCAAGCTCCATATTAGCACCAGTGTGTCAGTACAACCACAGCAAGCTCCATATTAGCACCAGTGTGTCAGTACAACCACAGCAAGCTCCATATTAACACCAGTGTGTCAGTACAACCACAGCAAGCTCCATATTAGCACCAGTGTGTCGGTACAACCACACCAAGCTCCATATTAGCACCAGTGTGTCAGTACAACCACAGCAAGCTCCATATTAGCACCAGTGTGTCAGTACAACCACAGCAAGCTCCATATTAACACCAGTGTGTCAGTACAACCACACCAAGCTCCATATTAGCACCAGTGTGTCAGTACAACCACAGCAAGCTCCATATTAACACCAGTGTGTCAGTACAACCACAGCAAGCTCCATATTAACACCAGTGTGTCAGTACAACCACAGCAAGCTCCATATTAGCACCAGTGTGTCGGTACAACCACACCAAGCTCCATATTAGCACCAGTGTGTCAGTACAACCACAGCAAGCTCCATATTAGCACCAGTGTGTCAGTACAACCACAGCAAGCTCCATATTAACACCAGTGTGTCAGTACAACCACACCAAGCTCCATATTAGCACCAGTGTGTCAGTACAACCACACCAAGCTCCATATTAGCACCAGTGTGTCAGTACAACCACAGCAAGCTCCATATTAACACCAGTGTGTCAGTACAACCACAGCAAGCTCCATATTAGCACCAGTGTGTCGGTACAACCACACCAAGCTCCATATTAGCACCAGTGTGTCAGTACAACCACAGCAAGCTCCATATTAGCACCAGTGTGTCAGTACAACCACAGCAAGCTCCATATTAACACCAGTGTGTCAGTACAACCACACCAAGCTCCATATTAGCACCAGTGTGTCAGTACAACCACAGCAAGCTCCATATTAACACCAGTGTGTCAGTACAACCACAGCAAGCTCCATATTAGCACCAGTGTGTCAGTACAACCACACCAAGCTCCATATTAACGTTGATTCTCAGCTTGTACTCACCTAGTTGTGCTTGCGGGGGTTGAGCTCTGGCTCTTTGGTCCCGCCTCTCAACTGTCAATCAACAGGTGAGAGCCCGTGGTAGGGAGCCCGTGCTTGTTCTTGCCTGTGTTAAGTTTTTTAACTTGTTTTCTCCTTTCATTTCGTAATTACTAATATTGTTCATATTGGGTTTGTTTAATATATTTCCCTGTTCCGATGTATTATTTCCGCTGGAGATATTGTGGAGATACTGCCCGACACGCTATGCGTGTTCGTGGTTTTACAAGAATGTAAAATCATCAGTGCTATGAACTCTCATAAACCCATTGTACCTTCCTGTATATATATAAATAAGTAAATAAATAAATTGGGCTGGCCAAG